>NC_058088.1:6887746-7047747 GCF_014858855.1 Bufo gargarizans
ATAGTGTGTGTGTGTGTGTATATAGACTGTATGTATAGTGTGTGTGTGTGTGTATATAGACTGTATGTATAGTGTGTGTGTGTGTATATAGACTGTATGTATAGTGTGTGTGTGTATATAGACTGTATGTATAGTGTGTGTGTGTATATATAGACTGTATGTATAGTGTGTGTGTATAGACTGTAGTGTATGTGTGTGTGTGTATATAGACTGTATGTATAGTGTGTGTATAGACTGTGTGTGTGTGTGTGTGTATATATAGACTGTATGTATAGTGTGTGTGTGGCCGTACACTACTGCTCATCCTCCTGGATATTCCATCACATGGGGCCTTCTATGTCCACAGTTCAGGCTTATCCTCCCCTCTATCGGTTACGGGACGGCTCACTATGTTCTGCTGCAGGAATCGAGGCTTTGACCTGTTAGGTTGTTTCCGCAGAGATAAGCGGCAGTAGAGGTGTCCGGCAGCCACTTAACATCACCTAACATAGTAATAGGAGGTCCTTACAGGGCGTCAGGTGAGGTGTATGTTACGTCTGAATATGGAAAGACCCTCGTTTTTAAAACCAGGGTGCTGCGGGTTTTCATACACAACTAGCAGAATGACTGCGTTTGTTCACATGCAGCAGAGTCTGACCGGCGGAGGGGGGTGCAGATCTGCAGAATGGGGATTTATAGCAGATTTTATCGAATGCAAAGAATGACATTTGCGGCTTTTCACTTCCACTATGGCAAATTGAAAAGCATTACAGGCCTCAGTACCGTGCCTGCGCGGTCAGTATTACAGATGAAAGGACAAGCAGATAATACCTTGTCGGGGCGGCCGCTTCTCTTTTCTCCTGTCCAGAAGGGCTCTGGGCACGTCCTAATAGGACACATGGGTCAGGGGTGCTGAATTGGGATGGTCTCTTTAATAGGAACTGCCTATAGAGATCAGATTTAGCTTTGTCTGAACGTCACACGCTGTTTGATGCTTTAACCTGTGTCGTCTTCGTTTTAGGTGTTTCCGGGTTATACCGCCTTGCGAGCTGTTTCTCCCTCATGCGCCATCCCGTGACCGGGCCACCCCTGTACGGAGGACTGTGCGCCATGTCATAGGAGCGCCCTCACCCTGTAGTTGTTGACTTTTTCACCTGCACAATGAAATTCCGAGACCAGGTGAGCACATTATCCGAGTGGTTTAAGGGCTGGAACGAGTGCGAGCAGACGGTGGCCCTTCTTTCGCTCCTGAAGAGGATTACCAGGACCCAGGCACGATTCCTACAGCTCTGCTTGGAGCACTCACTTTCGGACTGCTCTGAGATACACATCCTTGAGACGGAGGCCAACAGTGCTGGTAAGTGACACAGGACACCAAACGCCTCTCAGTCGCTATAGTGTCGTTAGCAGAGAGCTCAACGGACAGGTCAACGTGGTGAGAAATTCAACTCTGGAACCTTAGGGCTCTTTCACACTTGCATTGTCCGGATCCGGCGTGTACTCCATTTGCCGGAATTACACGCCGTATCCGGAGAAACGCAAGTGTACTGAAAGCATTTGAAGACGGATTCGTCTTCAAAATGCGTTCAGTGTTACTATGGCAGCCAGGACGCTATTAAAGTCCGGGTTGCCATAGTAGTAGTGGGGAGCGGGGGAGCGGTATACTTACAGTCCGTGCGGCTCCCGGGGCGCTCCAGAATGACGTCAGAGCGCCCCATGCACATGGATGACGTGCCATGCGATCACGTCATCCATGCGCGTGGGGCGCCCTGACGCCACTCTGAAGCGCCCGGGGAGCCGCACGTACGGTAAGTATACTGCTCCCCCGCTCCCCACTACATTTTACCATGGCTGCCAGGACTTGAGCGTCTTGGCAGCCATGGTAACCATTCAGAAAAAGCTTAAGGCCGGATCCGGATCAATGCCTTTCAATGGGCATTAAATCCGGATCCGGCCTTGCGGCAAGTGTTCAGGATTTTTGGCCGGAGCAAAAAGCGCAGCATGCTGCGGTATTTTCTCCGGCCAAAAAACGTTCCGTTCCGGAACTGAAGACATCCTGATGCATCCTGAACGGATTTCACTCTATTCAGAATGCATTAGGATAATCCTGATCAGGATTCTTCCGGCATAGAGCCCCGACGACGGAACTCTATGCCAGAAGAAAAGAACGCAAGTGTGAAAGAGCCCTTAAAGGGGTTGGCAGAGTCAAAGGCTACTTTTTTTTTCTTTTTTTGTGCATTGTACTCATGAGCTAAAAATCATTTTTTTAATTGGTCTTTATTAAAAATATGGAGTCCTTTTCTTTGTACAGAGCTGAGATGCTCTAGTCCAGTGTTTCCCAACCAGTGTGCCTCCAGCTGTTGCAAAACTACAACTCCCTTTGGCTGTGCAGGCATGCTGGGAATTGTAGTTTTGCAACAGCTGGAGGCACACTGGTTGGGAAACACTGCTCTAGTCTGCTCAGTCAGACAGCTAGTGGAAGGGCTCCTTATCTCTGCTCTCATACCTTATAAACACTCATAGCTCAAGCGTTATCTTACTGATAAGAATGTGGCTTAAATTACTGTTTATGACCTCTTAAGGTCCCTTTACATGGGACAATATTACAGCAGGTTGTCAGGAAGAAAGCGTTCCTTCCCGACAATCTGCTGATCGCTGGTGGAGGAGACTAATGCATTTATATGTGGCAATCTCCTCCAGAGTATGGTGAGGAGCGTTCGCTAATGCCATCGCTCTTCCCCATAAGGACTGGTTGTTTGCCAGCAGGAGATTGTGTTTACAGGGTACCATCCGCTGATGGTAAACCATCATTTTTGCGTGCGTGCACTTACACCGCCATATCATCGCTGACGAGCGTTAGGGTTCCTTCACATGCGGCAGATTTTGTGGCAGAAAATTCTGCGACTGAAAATTGGTTCCGTTCATTTGAATGGGGCAGCAGTAGATATAGGGCACGAGGCAGAAAGTGAATGTAGGATGCACACAGAAAAAACGCTTTGTGACGAAACTGCTCAATATTTTTATTAAAGGCCCAAAAAAAAGATTTTTAGCCCCAAATGAGTAAAATGCTTGAATCCGCCCATGACTTGACCTGCTGTGCAGCTTTTAAATTCGCAGCATGCCAAGTTAGGCCTCATGCACACGACCGTTGTGTGCATCCGTGGCCGTTGTGCTGTTTTCCGTTTTTTTTCGTGGACCCATTGACTTTCAATGGGTCCGTGGAAAAATCGGAAAATGCACCGTTTTGCAGCCGAGGCCGTGATCCGTGTATCCTGTCCGTCAAAAAAATATGTCCTATTTTTTTGACGGACAACGGTTCACGGACCCATTCAAGTCAATGGGTCCGTGAAAGAACACGGATGCACACAAGATTGGCATCCGTGGCCGTAGGTTGCTTTCATACAGACGGATCCGAAGATCCGTCTGCATAAAAGCTTTTTCTGATCTAAGTTTTCACTTCGTGAAAACTCATTTCCGACAGTATATTCTAACACAGAAGCGTTCCCATGGTGATGGGGACGCTTCTAGTTAGAATACACTGCAAACTTTGTACAAGACTGCCCCCTGCTGCCTGGCAGCACCCGATCTCTTACAGGGGGATATGATGGCACAATTAACCCCTTCAGGTGCGGCACCTAAAGGGGTTAATTGTACTATCATATTCCCCTGTAAGAGATCAGGGCTGCCAGGCAGCAGGGGGCAGACCCCCCCCCCCCTCCCCAGTTTGAATATCGTTGGTGGCACAGTGTGCCTCCACCATCGCCCCCCCTCCCTCCCTCTATTGTATTAAATCGTTGGTGGCACAGTGTGCCAACCACCATCGCCCCCCCCCTCCCTCCCTCCTATTGTATTAAATCGTTGGTGGCACAGTGTGCCAACCACCATCTGCCCCCCTCCCTCCCTCTATTGTATTAAATCGTTGGTGGCACAGTGTGCCAACCACCATCGCCCCCCCCCCCCCTCCCTCTATAGCAGTAACATTGGTGGCAGTGTGCGGTCTCAACAGTAGAAGATTCATACTTACCTGCTTGCTGCTGCGATGTCTGTGAACGGCCGGGAGCTCCTCCTACTGGTAAGTGACAGGTCTTTAGCAATGCGCCGCACAGACCTTTCACTTACCAGTAGGAGGAGCTCCCAGCCGGACACAGACATCGCAGCAGCAAGCAGGTAAGTATGAATCTTCTACTGTTGAGACCGCACACTGCCACCAATGTTACTGCTATAGAGGGAGGGGGGGGGGGCCGATGGTGGTTGGCACACTGTGCCACCAACGATTTAATACAATAGAGGGAGGGAGGGGGGCCGATGGTGGTTGGCACACTGTGCCACCAACGATTTAATACAATAGAGGGAGGGAGGGGGGCCGATGGTGGTTGGCACACTGTGCCACCAACGATTTAATACAATAGAGGGAGGGAGGGGGGGGGCGATAGTGGGGGCACACTGTGCCACCAACGATATTCAAACTGGGGAGGGGGGGGGCTGCCCCCTGCTGCCTGGCAGCCCTGATCTCTTACAGGGGAATATGATAGTACAATTAACCCCTTTAGGTGCCGCACCTAAAGGGGTTAATTGTGCTATCATATCCCCCAGTAAGAGATCGGGTGCTGCCAGGCAGCAGGGGGCAGTCTTGTACAAAGTTTGTAGTGTATTCTAACCTGAAGCGTCCCCATCACCATGGGAACGCCTCTGTGTTAGAATATACTGTCGGATCTGAGGTTCACAAAGTAGCTCATATCCGACAGTATATTCTAACATAGAGGCGTTCCCATGGTGATGGGGACGCTTCAAGTTAAAATATACCATCGGATTGGAGAAAACTCCAATCCGATGGTATAAAAGAACTCCAGACTTTACATTGAAAGTCAATGGGGACGGATCCGTTTGAAATGGCACCATATTGTGTCAACATCAAACGGATCCGTCCCCATTGACTTGCATTGTAATTCAGGACGGATCCGTTTGGCTCCGCACGGCCAGGCGGACACCAAAACGGACACCATTTTTTCATGTCCGTGGATCCTCCAAAAATCAAGGAAGACCCACGGACGAAAAAACGGTCACGGATCACGGACCCCGTTTTTGCGGACCGTGAAAAAAAACTGTTGTGTGCATGAGGCCTTATGGTGTAAATTTCCTCCTTTGCAGTGCAGAGTTTGAAATCCGCAGCAGATCTGCCACAAAAACTAACTTGTGCAGCCACATGTAACGCCTGCGCAGTCTAATCCACAGCCGGTTTTGCAACCCATAGATTACAACTCATTGCAGCAGTGAGACCTCATGTATTTGTTGTTCAAGGCTCATAAAAAAAAAAGAAAAAGAAAAAAAGTTATCCCCAGAAAATGACCCCTTTCTTCATACTACAGTAAAATTCTGAGATTTCACTCCAGATACGTTCACTTTTTGCAAATGGCGAGCATCCGGATTGAACACACACACACCCATTGATTTCAATGGCCGTATGCACATGAGCGTTGTTAATCACTGATCATCCGTCCGTTCAAGAAAAATCACAATATGGTCGGTTTTCATCTGTTTTTTTCACACACGACTGGTCTATTCAAGCCAGTGGGTCAGCGAAAGAAAGCTGACGGGGACGCACATGGCATCTCTTCAGCGATGATTACTAGGAGATGCTGTGTGATATTCTTAGTTTTCACTGAACAAACCCTGACGCATTCTGTTTTGCTCATGTGAAAGCTCAACAGTGTGTCCCACGAGGCCGAATTGCGGCCCGCAATACACGGGACACCAGCCGCGTGCATTCTGCATCACGGATGCAGATCCATTCACTTCAATGGGTCTGCAAATCCGGAGATGCGGTGTGGAACGGAAGCACTAAGGAGTTCTTCTGTAGTGTTACGTTCCGCAAAAAGATAGGGAAACTTTCCCTATGTTTTTGCGGAACGGACGGACAGCCGACCCATTTCAAGTGAATAGGGTCGCGATCCGCATGCAGCTGGCCCACAGTCGGTGCCCGTGCATTGCGGACCGCAATTTGCAGGCCTTTTTTCTTACAGATAATACGCAGCATTATCATGATTGATGCTGTGTGCCTCTGGCTGACCTTTCTGTTACGGAATCGTACTGACAGCTTTATGAATTTTCTGCTCCCGTGTAATTCCATGTCATACTGTGCTGCAAGCAGAAGCCGGATTATCGCACTGATCTGGTACCCATTTAAAGGACTGTCTTTATATTATATATATATATATATATATATATATATATATATATATATATATATATATACTTTATCAATTCTGCATTTTATTTTTTATGCCAAACCATGATTTCATCAGATGTGTGTGGCCGCACTGTCTGGTCTCTTCTAATGGTGCATATACGTGGTGCTCCTGAGTGCAGGATCCACATGTGGATTGCTCCTAAGGCCTAGGCTACACTGCGACCTTTTGTAGCGCGACTTATTGATTTTGACTACAGCTGCAGTGCACAGGATTGCGTTCATTTGGATTGCAGCTGTAGTTAATCTCAGTCGCAGTGTAGCCCAGGCCTAATAGCTGTGTCAGACAATAGCCACGACAGGCACAGCCCGGCACTTGGAGGCAACCCACCTGCAGCTGCTGCACAGTGTCCCAGCACCCAAAGGCCTCATGCACACGAATGTATTTTCTTTCAATGTACGTTCCATATTTTTTTTATTTATTTTTTTTTGGACCGTATGCGGAACTATTCATTTCAATGGGTCCACAAAAATAAAAAAAACGTAAGTTACTCCGTGTGCATTCCGTTTCCGTCTGTTCGTATTTCCGTTCTGCAAAACAATAGAACATGCCCTGTTATTGTCCGCATTACGGACAAGGATAGGACTGTTCTATTAGGGGCCAGCTGTTCCATTCCGCAAAATACGGAATACACACGGATGTTATCCATATTTTTTTTTTTTGTGGATCCGTTTTTTTGCGGACCACAAAATACATACGGTCGTGTGCATGAGCCCAAAGGGTGCTGGCGTACAGCGCAGTTACTGCGTCCACAAACGGGCTTTAACAACACAGTTTTTTTTTTTTATGTAGTCGGTTAAGACATTTAGATCATTGCTGCTATGCAGAAGACCAGGGGTTAATTAGGTGCTAAACCGGCTACATTCTAGAACTGCCTTGTGAATGTGTTTGACGCAGTAGCTGCACGCAGTCATATACAATCAGTATTCAACTGCATCCCAACCAGCACCCAAAGGGTTCAGTACAGTTCGGAAAGGCATTCAGGATGCAATTTTCCATTTAGCCAGTTCAGCAGCCTCGTTTTAACCCCTGGTGTACTGCATAGTGGGAATGATTTAATTTCAGCTAGCTACAAAAAAAAAAAACTGCATCCTGAATGCATGTCAGAACTGTACTGTGCGCCGCCAGCACCCAAAAGCTGTGCTGCATCTTGGAACCGTATACGGGTTTCACAAGTTATGGTGGGTTTTCTTCCGGAATGGGAAAACACACAGCAGATGTGACTTACTTTTAGGGTGCTTTCACACTTGCGGCAGAGGAATGCGACAGGCAGTTCCATCGCCGGAACTGCCTGCCGGATCTGTCAAAACGTATGCAGACTGATGGTCTGCATACGTCTGTTTTGTCAGACGCATCAGGATCCTGATCCGTATGACAAATGCGATGTCGGATCCGTCTCTCCGGTGTCTCCTGGAAAAACGGATCTGGCATTTATTTATTTAAAAAAAAAATATAGCGGTCTGAGCATGCGCAGACCGCAATGTCGGATCTGTTTTGCCGGAAGTGTTCCGGAATTTTGGACGGAGATAAACAGTAGCATGCTGCATGCGGTATTATCTCCGTCCTGAACAGTCAAAAAGACTGAACTGAAGACGTCCTGAACGGATTGCTCTCCAATCAGAATGCATGGGGATAAAACTGATCAGTTATTTTCCAGTATTGAGCCCCTGTGACGGAACTCAATGCCGGAAAGGGTCTCATGCACACGGCTGTTTTGGTCCGCATCCGAGCCGCAGTTTTGGCGGCTCGGATGCGGACCCATTCACTTCAATGGGGCTGCAAAAGATGCAGACAGCGCTCCGTGTGCTGTCCGTGTCCATTGCTCCGTTCCGTGGTCCATAAAAAAAAGTTTTGCGGACAAGAATAGGCAGTTATATTAAAGGCTGTTCCTGCCGTTCCGCAAATTGCGGAACGCACACGGACGCCATCCGTGTTTTGTGAACCCACGATTTGCAGACCGCACAACGGTCGTGTGCATGAGGCCAAAGAATAAGCGTTCTGTACCTTTTTCTTACTGATGATCTATCCTCAGTATAAGGGCTCATGCACACGACCGTATGTATTTTGCGGTCCCCCAAAAATATACAGATGATAATAAGACGTTCTATTTTTTTGCGGTACTGACCTAATGCACATGAAGTAACTTCCGTTTGTTTGTTTTTGCGGACCCATTGAAATGAATGGTTCCACGTTCGGTCGGCAAAATAAAGGAACGAACACAGAAAAAAAAAATATACATTTGTTTGGTGAGCCATAAGTCATCAGTATCTGATCGGTGGGGGTCCGACACTCGGGACCTCCGCCGATCAGCTGTTTGAGAAGGCAGCGGCGCTCGCAGTAGCTCTACAGCCTTCTGTCAGCTTTGCCTAGACCGTGCAATGTCGCGTTCATCGGTCACATGGCCTGGGCGCAGCTCAGCCACATTGAAGTAAAGGCTAGTGACATAGCTATGATTTGCAATGCGAATACAGTCCGGATTTTATGTCCCGGAATCTGCTGCTAATGTTAATGAATAGAGCGATTTACATAGGCGTATATTTTTCGTCAGTATTTGAAATCCGCGGCATGTCCGAGTTTTGTGCGGATTTGTTTCCAAATACGCACATTACAGTCTGTGCAGAAATAATGAAGGAAGGAAGAAACACACAGGTAAATCCTGAACCAATAGCGATGGTTTATCATCTGGATCCTCAGCCACAATACTGACGGATCGCTCGTCTGATCGTGTCCAGCTGATAGAGGGGCCCGACGTGTGGGGTTTGTATCTCCGTCAGGTGGACTTGATCAGGATAGGCCTCTGTATATTACAAGCAGTGTTTCCATGTACTGACAGCAAGCAGAGGAATTGATGCACAAAGCATATAAGACATCTTTTTATGTTTATGCTTTATTTTGAACCATACGCGATTTATATCCTTTTTTATGACGGTCTGATAATCCAGAATGTGATGTCATATTAAAGGGGTTATCTCACGAAAAGTATTACTGTGTACTTAATAGAGCATATCAAATGAATTATTATTACAGTATACATCCAATAGAAGTTCTGTTCATGTATACCGTATATTACTTTTCCTCTCTGGTAGCGCCCCCTGCTGTTTATCCATCTGGTCCACCTTCCGCATTCAGAGGGACCCACCTGCCTGTCGTGTTTTAAGGATTTCCTTAGGATTGAGCAGGTGATATAATTAGTGTCCACCCATCAGGACCTACCACAGGTATTCATCCTGTGGGATATTCTCAAATCCTGACTGGTAGGTGGGTCCCGAGGACCGGAGCTGAGAAACCCTGGCCGAGATTAAGATGCCCAAAGAAGAGCATCGCACTGATCAGTGTAATGTGTGATGCACTAGTCCAGGGATGGCCACTACAACTCCCAGCATACCTAGACTGCCCACAGCAGGGCATGGTGGGAATCGTAGTTTTACAACAGCTGGAGAGCCGCAGGTTGGCCACCCCTGCACTAGTCTCTACAGGGGGCGCTCTCTGGCCACAGTGATGGCCTGACTGGGAGAGTTACACAGGGCTGCCTTCCATATAGAAAGGTGAAGAGCCAGGACAGGAGGTAGAATATATGGACTTCACAGAATTCTATCCAGAAAAAAAAAAAGAAAAAAAAGCAACATGGTTATAAGGGAAAATAATAGCATTCTTTAATACAGAATGCTTAGTAGAAGTTCAATTGAGGGTTAAAAAATAAAAATTAACTCACCTCCTCCAATTGATTGCGTAGCTGCCGGTCTCCTGTTCTTTCTTCAGGACCTGTCAAAGGACCTGTGGTGACGTCGCTGAGCTCAAACCATGGTGATGCATCATGTGATAAAGGGAAATCGTGGCCTCCTGTGGTTACGGTTCTCTTTTCCACTGAACCGTCCTCTAAGCTGATTTAAGACCAAATCCGTGTTCTGGAGAGGAGAGCGATGGGCCGGGCGGTCAGACGGCCTTCCTGAGGGAGTTCGCTGTGAATGGTGCACCAGGGGTGGCGGCAGGCGCCTAGAATTTTATCATTTAAAACGCTCTTCCAGCCAAACCAGTTTATGGCGGTCACTGGTCCGGTGCAGCATGTACAGATGTATAGGTACAACGGATAAAATGTTCTTACAATTAAATCTATAAAGGTTTTTCTGATGACTGCGAAGACTTCACAGGAAGCAGTACACGGCACATTCATTCAGGTGACAAATTCTGGTACAAGTGACGATGAGTCTCGGCGGCCGGAGCATTGACTGCTGCTTCTCCGCACTGGTGACCAGCGGCTCCTGTGTAATTACAGAGCCGGGCAGGGACCGAAGTGACATCTACACCTTTCTATCAGTGTAGGAGAACTCGCTGTGATTTATATCCTTTTAAATATATAGTTTTCATCCAAGGGACCATCTATACCGCTGCCTTATATACAGGGCCCTCTCTATCCTCTATACCGCTGCCTTATATACAGGGCTCTCTCTATCCTCTATACCGCTGCCTTATATACAGGGCTCTCTCTATCCTCTATACCGCTGCCTTATATACAGGGCTCTCTCTATCCTCTATACCGCTGCCTTATATACAGGGCTCTCTCTATCCTCTATACCGCTGCCTTATATACAGGGCTCTCTCTATCCTCTATACCGCTGCCTTATATACAGGGCTCTCTCTATCCTCTATACCGCTGCCTTATATACAGGGCTCTCTCTATCCTCTATACCGCTGCCTTATATACAGGGCTCTCTCTGTATCCTCTATACCGCTGCCTTATATACAGGGCCCTCTCTATCCTCTATACCGCTGCCTTGTATACAGGGCTCTCTATACCGCTGCCTTATATACAGGGCTCTCTCTATCCTCTATACCGCTGCCTTATATACAGGGCTCTCTCTATCCTCTATACCGCTGCCTTATATACAGGGCCCTCTCTATCCTCTATACCGCTGCCTTGTATACAGGGCTCTCTCTATACCGCTGCCTTATATACAGGGCTCTCTCTATCCTCTATACCGCTGCCTTATATACAGGGCTCTCTCTATCCTCTATACCGCTGCCTTATATACAGGGCTCTCTCTATCCTCTATACCGCTGCCTTATATACAGGGCTCTCTCTATCCTCTATACCGCTGCCTTATATACAGGGCTCTCTCTATCCTCTATACCGCTGCCTTATATACAGGGCTCTCTCTATCCTCTATACCGCTGCCTTATATACAGGGCTCTCTCTATCCTCTATACCGCTGCCTTATATACAGGGCTCTCTCTATCCTCTATACCGCTGCCTTATATACAGGGCTCTCTCTATCCTCTATACCGCTGCCTTGTATACAGGGCTCTCTCTATACCGCTGCCTTATATACAGGGCTCTCTATATCCTCTATACCGCTGCCTTGTATACAGGGCTCTCTCTATACCGCTGCCTTGTATACAGGGCTCTCTATATCCTCTATACCGCTGCCTTATATACAGGGCTCTCTATATCCTCTATACCGCTGCCTTATATACAGGGCTCTCTCTATACCGCTGCCTTATATACAGGGCTCTTTATATCCTCTATACCGCTGCCTTATATACAGGGCTCTCTATACCGCTGCCTTATATACAGGGCTCTCTTATACCGCTGCCTTATATACAGGGCTCTCTATACCGCTGCCTTATATACAGGGCTCTCTATACCGCTGCCTTATATACAGGGCTCTCTATACCGCTGCCTTATATACAGGGCTCTCTATACCGCTGCCTTATATACAGGGCTCTCTATACCGCTGCCTTATATACAGGGCTCTCTATACCGCTGCCTTATATACAGGGCTCTCTATACCGCTGCCTTATATACAGGGCTCTCTATACCGCTGCCTTATATACAGGGCTCTCTATACCGCTGCCTTATATACAGGGCTCTCTATACCGCTGCCTTATATACAGGGCTCTCTATACCGCTGCCTTATATACAGGGCTCTCTATACCGCTGCCTTATATACAGGGCTCTCTATACCGCTGCCTTATATACAGGGCTCTCTATACCGCTGCCTTATATACAGGGCTCTCTATACCGCTGCCTTATATACAGGGCTCTCTATACCGCTGCCTTATATACAGGGCTCTCTATACCGCTGCCTTATATACAGGGCTCTCTATACCGCTGCCTTATATACAGGGCTCTCTATACCGCTGCCTTATATACAGGGCTCTCTATACCGCTGCCTTATATACAGGGCTCTCTATACCGCTGCCTTATATACAGGGCTCTCTATACCGCTGCCTTATATACAGGGCTCTCTATACCGCTGCCTTATATACAGGGCTCTCTATACCGCTGCCTTATATACAGGGCTCTCTATACCGCTGCCTTTATATACAGGGCTCTCTATACCGCTGCCTTATATACAGGGCTCTCTATACCGCTGCCTTATATACAGGGCTCTCTATACCGCTGCCTTTTATACAGGGCTCTCTATACCGCTGCCTTTTTATACAGGGCTATACCGCTGCCTTTTATACAGGGCTCTCTATACCGCTGCCTTTTATACAGGGCTCTCTATACCGCTGCCTTTTATACAGGGCTCTCTATACCGCTGCCTTTTATACAGGGCTCTCTATACCGCTGCCTTTTATACAGGGCTCTCTATACCGCTGCCTTTTATACAGGGCTCTCTATACCGCTGCCTTTTTATACAGGGCTCTCTATACCGCTGCCTTTTATACAGGGCTCTCTATACCGCTGCCTTTTATACAGGGCTCTCTATACCGCTGCCTTTTATACAGGGCTCTCTATACCGCTGCCTTTTATACAGGGCTCTCTATACCGCTGCCTTTTATACAGGGCTCTCTATACCGCTGCCTTTTATACAGGGCTCTCTATACCGCTGCCTTTTATACAGGGCTCTCTATACCGCTGCCTTTTATACAGGGCTCTCTATACCGCTGCCTTTTATACAGGGCTCTCTATACCGCTGCCTTTTATACAGGGCTCTCTATACCGCTGCCTTTTATACAGGGCTCTCTATACCGCTGCCTTTTTATACAGGGCTCTCTATACCGCTGCCTTTTATACAGGGCTCTCTATACCGCTGCCTTTTATACAGGGCTCTCTATACCGCTGCCTTTTATACAGGGCTCTCTATACCGCTGCCTTTTATACAGGGCTCTCTATACCGCTGCCTTTTATACAGGGCTCTCTATACCGCTGCCTTTTATACAGGGCTCTCTATACCGCTGCCTTTTATACAGTATTTACAGTGTCCTAACCTGTTTAGTGATATTAATGTATAACTATCATGTCCTTGTCCCCAGCTCTGATCAGTCAGTGGCACCAGGAGTCGAATAAGAAGGTGATCTCGCTGCTGTTGTCCCACCTGCCTCTGCTGCAGCCCCGCAACTCGGAAGCCAAATGCGAGTACATGAAACTGCTGCAGAAAGTGCTGGCGTACACCACCGAGAGCAACCTGTACATCGAGGAGAGCCGGCAGCTCCTGTCCTATGCACTCATCCATCCGGCCACCACGCTGGACGATCGCAACTCTCTGGCTCTGTGGCTCAACCATCTGGAAGAGCGACTGTCCACAGGCTACAGCCGGCATGGCACACATCTGCGGCAGGGTTCTGATGAGTGGCAGGCCCCAGGGGAACCCAGCATGGGAGAGTCTGGGCATAGTTGGCACGAAAAGCCAATGCGAGAAAATGGACTTATGCCCTTCCCCTCTTCCAGTTCGGTGCCCTCAGCCATCCAGAATGTGGGTGGTAGCTCAGGTAGGAGTTATTTGGGGAAGGCTAAAACCACTAATGACATGGTCTCACTGCAGACGCCCCATACTGGTCCTGACTCCTTCCGTTCCCTCTTGCAGTGCTCTCCTGCCAAATGCACCCAAGTCCCTTGAAACGCTCCATGTCCCTGATCCCCACCTCCCAGCAAACGTCTAACGAGTGGGGCGGGGCAGAGGAGGCTGCCGGGCGACCCGTCTTCCTCACCCCAGACCACGCTCCCCTCTCCCCGCAGAGCAGCGTGGCTTCATCGGGCAGTGAGCAGACAGAGGACTTTGGCTCTGGACGCAACACATTTCAGGAGGACGGCAGCGGGATGAAAGGTATGAAGCGCGCTAAATAACACCACGGTTTACTATCACTACCCCTGCATCTTCGGGACCATTCATTCTTGTTTTTGGGATGTCTCCATCTATCATTCTGTGTTTCTCCCTCTGCAGATGTCCCCACCTGGCTGAAAAGTTTACGTCTGCACAAATATGCATCGCTGTTCTCTCAGATGAACTATGACGAAATGATGATGCTGACAGAGCAGCACCTCGAATCACAAGTAAGCAGATGACCCCTATAGCCATATCTATATTGTACAGGGTGTACAGTGTGCTGTATTTTTATTTTACGCACTTATATAGCGCTGACATTCTGCAGCGCTTTACAGACATTATCATTCAATGTCCCCAGTGGACCTCACAATCTTGGGGTCCATTCACACGTCCGTAGTGTATTACGGATCCGCAATACACCCGGCTGGCACCCCCATAGAACTGCCTATTCTTGTCCACAATTGCGTAGAAGAATAGGACATGTTTAATTCTTTTCCGGAGCCGCGGACCAGAAGATAGGGTCGCACTCCGGAAATGCGGACAGCACACTGTGTGCGGTCCGCATCCATTTCTGCCCCATAGAGAATGAATGGGTCCGCACCCGTTCCGCAGTTTGCGGAACGGATGCAAACCCATTCTAGGGATGTGTGAATGGACCCCAAGTTACCCATCAGTATGTCTTTGGAGTGTGTGAGAAAACAGAGTACCGGGAAGAAACCCACATAAACGCGGGAGAACATACAAACACCATGGAGATGTTCATGATATTTTATCCTAATACCCATTTCTGAGGGATATTTGTATCACATTTTACCATTTTAAGGGGATTTTAGAGGGGGGTTGAGTATTTTAGTACTGATGTCCCATTCTGTCATCAGTATCATTTAGGCCTCTTTCACACTTGCGTTGTCCAGGTCCGGCGTGTACTCCACTTGCCGGAATTACACGCCGGATCCGGAAAAACGCAAGTGTACTGAAAGCATTTGAAGACGGATCCATCTTCAAAATGTTTTCAGTGTTTCTATGGCAGCCAGGACGCTATTAAAGTCCTGGTTGCCATAGTAGAAGCGGGGAGCGGTATACTTACAGTCCGCGTGGCTCCAGAGTGACGTCAGAGCGCCCCATGCGCATGGATGACGTGCCATGCGATCACGTGATCCATGCGCTTGGGGCGCCCTGACGTCACTCTGGAGCTCCCCGGGAGCCGCACGGACGGTAAGTATACTGCTCCCCACTACACTTTACCATGGCTGCCAGGACTTTAGCGTCCCGGCAGCCATGGTAACCATTGAGAAAAAGCTAAACGTCGCATCCGGCAATGCGCCGAAACGACGTTTATAATAAGGCCGGATCCGGATCAATGCCTTTCAATGGGCATTAATTCCGGATCCGGCCTTGCGGCAAGTCTTCAGGATTTTTGTCCGGAGCAAAAAGCGCAGCATGCTGTGGTATTTTCTCCGGCCAAAAAACGTTACGTTCCGGAACTGAAGACATCCTGATGCATCCTGAAGGGATTTCACTCCATTCAGAATGCATTAGGATAAAACTGATCAGGATTCTTCCGGCATAGAGCCCCGACGACGGAACTCTATGCCGGAAGAAAAGAACGCAGGTGTGAAAGAGCCCTTACTTGAATGGGGCTGATCTGCAATACCAAGCACAACCACTATACAATGGACGGTGCTGTGCTTGTTAGGACTTATTCAGACGGACGTATTTTGGTTTTTGTGGTTAGTTCTAGGGCTGAAATGATTCATAGATTAAATTGAGGCAAAAAAAATCCTCGATGCTGTTTCCCTGCATTGAGATTCGTTTAAATTACATGACCACGGAGCGTGAGTGAAGTGAAGCCTCCCGACTCTGCACCACGCTGCTCTGGCCAGGGCCTTGCGTGCACACATCGTCAGCGGATGAAGGAGGCACCTGTGATTTGAAGGGGCTGATGGCGCTGGGGGACATGGATGATTATGGCAATGGCATGGAGGGTCTGATGGCGTTGGGGGCGGCACGGGACATGGATGGCATAGAAGGGCCGATGGCGTTGGGTGGGACACATGGCATGGAGGCACTGGGGGAGGGGGACACAATGGATGAAAACATGGCATGGAGGGGCAGATGGAAGTGGGGGACATGGCATGGAGAGGCTGATCTGATGGCACTGGGGGAGTGGGAGACAAGACAATGGATCGGCATGGATTGGTTGATGTAGGCACTAGGGTGGGCGAGTGGAGCTGAAGGCACTGGGGGTTTCTGATGCACTTGGGCTGATCGCACAGGGGGGAACGAAGGGTGTTGGGGACTGATGGCAGGGGGTCTGATGAGTTTTTATAAAGGAAAACAGTCTATTAATTAATTTTTTTTCTTATTAGAGTACTCAATTAATCTTAAAAATAATCGATAGAATACTCTATTTCTCAAATAATAGTTTACTGCAGCCCTATTCAGTTCAGCATGTCCGCAAAAAAAAGATTGCATTCTGCATTTTTGCGGTAACATAGACTTCAATGGGGCCACGTCCCGATTTTCACTGACAAGTATAGGACGTGTTTTATTTCTCGCTCTTATCATTGGGGGACACAGAAGATCATGGGTATAGCTGCTGCCACTAGGAGCTCTCGTGGGTATTAGTACAGTTTTCTGTGCATAGTATAACCTACCGATTTCTATGGCGCTGGCTTTGCGCCTTCTTCCCTTCACATGTAGTGCAACGCCTCTACCATCTACTATGGTGACGGCATCAGCATTGCCTCCTTGTGGTTTTGAGTATGCACTTATTCAGTTTGCATGGCTTCCCTCCCCGGGTAGAGCGGTCGTACTGTCCTTGTTGTCACCCTAAATGCTGGTTCCCTACTGAGCCTCATCAGCCTCTTCTACTTCTCCCCTTCCGCAGGACGAGTAGTTGCACCTCCCCCACATACTGTTTCTCCCTGCTCGGCCAGTGTCTATAGCCATTGTGTTCTCATATGCCCCCTTTCTGCTGTAGAGTGCCTGCGCGGGTGGTATTGCTTCTGTTACCATTTTTTTTTTTTCTGGGACTTGTGGTGGTCGGTGTCCACACTCCCTTCCTGGTGCAGTATTTATGCCAACCCCTTGGCCATAGGTCTGAAGAGAAGTTTTTGCTTCCCCCTCCTTTTTTGTGGTTTGGGTCGGTTTCACTGACTTTCTTCACTCCCTCAATAACTTTTTCTTGTGGGCCATTTTCATGCCTGTCATCCAGGTTCTCTAGCCCTGCCTTGTTCGTCATGGTCCCGCTGGAGTGGTTTTCTCTTCTGGCAGCCTGTTATGGTTTTGGGGCCTTGCCTTCTGGCACCCCTACTTCATACCTCGTGGGAGGCAAAATTTTTGTCACATGTGCTCTTCTCTGTCCCTTGATATCCAGACGCCATTGTTAGTTTGTCTTCTTCCAATCGGTTTTCCACTGAGTGGTTCCCTTTTTTCTTCTCACACCATGTTGTGTCTGTTGATGGCTCTTGCGTGTTTTTTCCTGGGGTTCTGACCCATGGATATCACTTCCTCAGAAGTCTTCTGAATCCAGGCTAGGTCTCTCTCCTGTATCTTCTGCAGTCTCCTAAGCTGTGACTTATATTCCCTGGACTGTTCTTCTTCTGCCCAGCCGGAGCCTCTGCGTGTTCAGCCGCTCTGTCTGGCCTTCCTGGGAATGATTCTTCCTGTCCCTTTTCAGGGTTACGGGTGTGTTCTGCCCCACACATTTCTGTGCGGGGCTATATGACCGGCCTTGGATTCGTTCTGGTCTTGTTCCCTCCCCATGGTACTGCTCTATAGTGTCCCATGGTCTTCTGTGTCCCCCAGTGATACGAGCAAGAAAATAGGATTTTTTGTGCTTACCTGTAAAATCCTTTTCTCGCTGAGTTCATTGGGGGACACAGCTCCCACCCCGTAAGTACATTGCTGGCGCTCCTTGATGGGTCCCTCCGGTTCTTCGATTCTGATCCCTATTCGCCTTTCTTCCTTTTTATTGTTTTCTGTTGGCTTCTCCTGGCTGCTCCCACTGCTTTTGTACAAACAGCTCAGTGTCTGCAGGAGGGGTATAACTGAGCGGAGGAGCTAACCTTTTATTTTATTTTTTTTTATTTTTATTTGTGCTTGGTGTCGCCTCCTAGTGGCAGCAGGTATACCCATGGTCTTCTGTGTCCCCTAATGAACTCGGCGAGAAAAAGATTTTATAGGCAAGCACAAAAAAATCCTATTTTTATTTGCGGGGCCGTGAAACGGAAGAAAACATGGAGTGCTGTCTGCATCTTTTGAGGCCCCATAGAAGTGAATAGGTCCGCATCTAATGCGCAAAATTGCTGATTACATGTGGAAAGTAACATACGACCGTCTGAATGAGACCTTTACTTGTGAGCAGGCCAAGGACTTCTCAAACATTGGCGAGGTGCCGGGAGTCGGACCTCTCCTGATCACATACTGATGACGGGCAATTCATCGTTATGAAGCGCTTGGACAACCCCTTTAATCTGGCAGCAGATAATGTAGGCAGGGCAGCTTGATGGCTCCGGGGTTAGCAGCGTTGTCTTGCAGTGCTGGGGTTTCTGGGTTTGGATCCAGCATCTGCATGGAGTTTATATGTTTCCTCCACGTTCTGGTAGGTTAATTGGTTTCCGATGAATTTGGCCCTAGCGTGCGAATCTGAGATGGGAAAATTTGACTGTTAGCCCCATTTTGGACTATGCTGTAAAACTGAGCAGTACAATGACTGTGTTTTAATACAAAAAAAAATAAAAAATTTCCTTTGTCATAAAAAATAAAGTTATGGTGATGCAATGTCTACGGAGCTGTGTGAGAGCTAATTTTTTGGGGAGCGATCTGTAGTTCGTACTGGTACCATTGGAGTGTGTATGACTTTTCAATCACTTTTTATTAAAAAAAATTTGGGGGAAATTGAAGCAACAAAAAAAATATGCAAAACGGGCATTTTGATTTTTTTTTTTTTTTTTTTTTTTTTTATTGTTTTTTAGGATTCAGCCTTGCAAATTAACTTTATATTTTTTTATTATGGGGAAAGGGGGGGTGATTAGAATTTTTATATTGTTTTATATTTTGAGGGCTGAAATGTCTGCAGTCGGTGTTATTGCCAATCGGTCATTAGCCCCGGATCTGTGAAAGAGCTAGTGCCAACTCCACTTTGGCATCTTTTAAAAAACACGTGCTCCAGGCATGTACAATTTATGTAATCAAGGGGTTAATCATCCTGGAGTACTTTTTTCTTTTTCTAATGTCTTGGCTTAATACTGAGCCCCACATGTACTTCATTTTTTTGTTTTGCTTTCTTTCTACTAGAATGTTACTAAAGGGGCACGGCATAAAATAGCTTTGAGCATCCAGAAGTTACGCGAGAGACAGAGCGTGCTCCGTTCACTAGAGAAGGTAAGACGTCCTCGTTAAGCAATGATACTGCTTGTCAGAACTGAGTTCTATCCGCAACGTCAGAAGGAACCTCGTTAAAGGGGTTCCCCCACCGTTACACGTCACACTCATTCTGTAGATCATGAATAACGAAGCATTGTGGCCAATTACATGCTATAACAAAAACGGTCCAGTGAACAGTTATGACATTATGTAGTATGGCGCCGTCTGGTGGTTATAGTTTATAGCACTGTGCATGTACATCCACTGCAATGGAGTGCTGGTGGACACACACATGCTCAGTCTCTCTCCCCCACAGCCAGGTCTGTACATAGTGATCCTCTGTTCACTGCAGGGCCGCCAATAGAAATGGCTTAGGCTACTTTCACACTAGCGTTCGGGCGGATCCGTTCTGAACGGATCCGCCCATAATAATGCAGACGGAGGCTCCGTTCAGAACGGATCCGTCTGCATTATATTAGCTAAAAAAAGCTAAGTGTGAAAATAGCCTGGGACGGATCCGTCCAGACTTTCAATGTAAAGTCAATGGGGGACGGATCCGCTTGAAGATTGAGCCACATTGTGGCATCTTCAAACGGATCCGTCCCCATTGACTTACATTGAAAGTCTGGACGGATCCGCACGGATCCGCACGCCTCCGAACGGCCAGGCGGACACCCGAACGCGGCAAGCAGCGTTCAGCTGTCCGCCTGTCCGTGCGGAGGCGAGCGGAGCGGAGGCTGAACGCCACCAGACTGATGCAGTCTGAGCGGATCCGCCTCCATTCAGACTGCATCAGGGCTGGACGGCTGCGTTCGGGTCCGCTCGTGAGCCCCTTCAAACGGAGCTCACGAACGGAAACCCGAACGCTAGTGTGAAAGCAGCCTTACCCGGGAAGTAGTGGAGCTTCTGCAGTAGCAGAGTACTATAGCTGAGAAGGCTCCGTTGGCCAGGGAAGTAAGAAAGGATTATAGTGCTCGGCTGCCAGGGGGAGAAGGTGGCTGATTTTGTTCAGAGACAGCCCTCAGCAGCACCAAGGGAAGCAGAAAATGATGAGAGAAGGTTCCTCCTGAAACCTTCTTTTAAGTTACAATATCTTGGCTTCTAATTTGAGATTTTCCAGATGCCACTAACTCCCGGACTTCTTTTAAATAGGATATTCTAGATGGCGGAAATGTGCGCAACGCTCTGCAGGAGCTTCAGCAGATCATTATCACACCTATCAAATACTACCGCCCCAATCAGACAGAATCAGTAGGCAGCGAGCAGACGTCCCAACACAGGCCCAATCAGGATTCTGCCAGCAAGGGCTCCAATGAGAATGAGCCGCCCACAGGTCTGACAGCGGATGGCTTCCAGCAGCAGAGTACCCCGACTGGTGACCTAGAGACTTCCGTGCCGCCTATAGCAGATGGCGACATCCCCGGACAACTTACCAGAGTACTGGGTAAAGGTGAGTGTGTCCGAACATTGCCCATGTCTAAGTTCCCTGGCCGCTCTCTCTCTGACACTCTTCTCTGTGAACAGTCTGCACTCAGTTGTTGGTCTCCCGGCCGGATGAGGAGAATATAACCTGTTACCTGCAGCTACTAGAAAAGTGCCTGACACATGAGGTAAGTGGCATTTGGGCCCTGCACGCGCCAATCAGATGCTGATGATAGATCATCCGCTTAAAAGAACTGCACAGTCTTGACTTGACAATAACTTCTTACTCAGATTTTGATCTATAAAAGTTCTGCAACCAATTCCCCCCCCAAATTAGTAAATGGGTTGCTGAAGAACAGAAATAGCTATAAATATCTCCTTAACCCTTTCGACCCCTGAGTTTTTTTTGTGTTTGGGTTTCGTTTTACGCTCACTGTCTTGCCAGAGCCTTACTTTTTTTTTTTATTTTTTTTTTTTCTGTTCACATAGCCTTATGAGGGCTTGTTTTTCGCGGGAGAAATTTTACTTTCCAACGCCACCATTTAATAGTGCATATGATGAAGCAGGAAAAAAATTCCAAAGGGGGTGAAATAGCGGAAAAGTTTTTGTTGTTTTTTTTTGTTTTATTTTTATTTACAACGACCGATGTGCGATAAAAATTACCAGTAACTTTCATTCTACAGGTCAGTACGAATCCGTCGATACCTTTTTATATGTATAGTTTTTCTTGAGTTTTGATAGTGATAAAATAATTTTAAAATAAAGTTTTATTTTTTCGCCGCCATATTTTGACCCCTATAACTTTTTTGTAATTATGTGTACGGAGCTGTATGGGGGCTCATATTTTGCAGGGCGATCTGAACTTTTCATTGATTACCATTCTGGGGTGTGTATGACCTTGTGATCACTTTTTATAAAAAAAAAAAAAAATTGTAGAAAATGAAGCGACCAAAAAAGGCGAATCGGCCATTTTGACGTTGTTTTCCATTTGGCTGTATGTGTAAGATATTTTTATACCATGGGTGTTTTTGCACATGGCGATACCCATGATGTTTATTTTTTTTATTTTGGGAAAAGGGGGTGATTTAGAATTGTTTTGTTTTTACACTTTTTTTTTATAGTTCCCATAGAGAACTATAACAAGCAATCATTTTTTTTTAAATCAGATAATCTTTTATTATCAAATCTTTTTCCCGTTTTCATCATCAAATGACAGTCAAATCAAATCAAATATTCGGTCATCAAAAGACAGCATGTACAAAAGACAAGAGTACAAAATATTACATATGCACATTTTACATAATATACTTCCTATGACCATATGACATCGTAGGAATATACACATTAGATCCAGATCTTTATTCATCTAATTGTTTTCTCCCTCAACAAACATCCTTATAAACAGCCCCCCCCCCCCACCCCTCCCAAACATTCCAAGAGCAGGCCATCATTGCAATAAGAGCATAACTACCTCCAGATTCTACGTCTCCTCATTCTATCGGCACCAGTTCGATTGGACTCAAAAAACAATACAGGCTATGAGCCCCAAGTAAGTAGACTCCCACACAGACATAGCACTCAGTCCACATTCACATATCACACAGCAGACGCCAACAGTTATACACCACACAGTCCACCAAACACCAGGATGTACACAGTCACTTCCCCAGATCAGCCTTACCGGGCAACAAGCAATCATTAGATTGCTATTCTCGTAGACCCCAATGTATTGGCATTGGAGTCTATGAGAAAATTGCTAGTATCCTATGGTTCTTTATTACAGGCAAGGGCTCCATAGGGAATACTATGCAGCAGCCTCCTGTCATTCACAAACTGACTGCCTGCTGCACACAAGCTCCAGCTCTTATAGATCACCGCACGGTAGAGCCGGAGCATCATCAGAAGCGTGTGCTCAGATGCCGTGGCCAGGATAGACCACGGCATCTGAGGGGTTAGATGTCCGCGGTCGGCATTACCGCAGGTTGCGGATATTAACCGCGGGTGTCTGCTATAAGAAACGGCAGAAAACCCGCCGCTATGGCGCCAGTTCTGCTCAGGAGCGGGCTCAATCTTTAAAGACCCGGCCAGCGCCGCCCTAGTACAGCGCTGGTCGGGAAGGGGTTAAAGCAGGAGGTCCATACAGTATTGGAACATCCGCTTAAGTTTTATGCGAATTGACTTCGGATGTTTCATCCTAAATAGATTCGCTAATCCCTCGTTATGACCACTCTGTAATCCAGCAGTGGTGGTCGTGCTTGCACACGATAGGAAAAAGCGCTGGTCTCTCTGATAGCCAGGGCTGCGGGAGCGCACATAGGCATGCACTTTGTCCTACAGTGTGCAAGCACGGCCCTCGCTTCTGGATTACAGGGTGGGCATAATGAAAACAAGCTGTGTATAATGTGATCCAGCCAGCTAAGGAGGCAATATGGACAATCGCAACACATTAGGAAGTGCCTTGTATTAACTGTGTCTACATGGTAAATGCAATTTGCTGAAATCAGACAAACCCCTTTAATTATCCATCTCATTTACTCATGACCTCTCTTCCAACAGGCATTTACCGAGACGCAGAAAAAAAGAATCCTCTCCTGGAAACAGCAAGTCCTGAAGCTGCTGCGAACATTTCCTCGCAAGGCTTTACTGGAAATGCAGGGGTACAGACAACAGAAGGGGTGCAGGTGGGCTGTGTATGGGAGCCGTAGGGAGCAGGAAAGAGGTTGGAATAGTGAAGAATACTAGTTTCACATTCGTAATCCGTTTGCAGAGGGTAGGTCTACTTGGGGGCAAACAGCAATTATGTGTGAGAGTTAAGTTTGTTGCACGGCCTGCCAAATGAAGCGCCAAACATAGCTTTGGCGCTTCCTCCGGCAGTGCAGAGGAACATGAGACCGACGTGGAAAACGCCAGTCTTAATAAATGCCCCCCCAGTGTTTCATTAGTGTTGGAATAGATTGTAATAGTGGAGAGCGTTGACAGATGGCTTTTCTGCAGTTTGAACACTAGGTGGCAGCACAGTTAAAGAGGACCTTTCATGGACCTTTCGTTCTCAGTGGGCGTCTCCTTCTCCCCGGCTGTGACACTCTCTGCTGTGATTGGATCGCAGCACAGCCAAGGAGAAGGAAGGAGACGCCCATTGAGAAACCCTGACGTCTCCTCCTCCCTGTACCGATGCCTAGTATTAACATACTGAGCGGGAAAACTGCAGGGGGGGTAGGGGCGATGTTTAAAAAAACTGGCAGGGTGGCAGCAAATAAAGGTATTTATCTAAACTAAAAAGGTCCTCTTTAAACTTTTGAGTTTGAAAACATCAGTAAGATTTTTAACCCCGTAGTGAACGGCCTGTTTTGTGCCTTAGCAACTAAGCCATTTTTTCCCATTGCAAGAGCCATACCTTCTTTATCTTGGATGGAGTGCACCTAACTCATTGATTACTTTAATGAACTCTTCGGCACAATAAAGCCCTTTAGTAAGTGCATCCCGGGACAGCCATAACTATTTTATCATATATATATTATTTGTCTACGTAGCTGTGTGAGGACTTGAATTTTGCAAGCCGACTTGTAGGTTTTCCTGGTACCATTTTAGGGAACATGGGGCATTTCGATGTCTTTTATTCCCTTTTTGAGCGGTGGATAAACACTGTTATTTATCCTATGATAATTGTGTAGTCCAGGGGATGGAGCAATACCAGTTGAGGGGTTTTTATATATACTTGGAGATCTTTAAATATAAGTTTATAGAATTATTATTTATCCCACAAGAGGATTTTATAAGATTTGATCACTTACGTAATGGATTGCACTACTTTCAGGCAATGTGTTAGGCTGTATGTGTGTTGTATTCATCTGTATACCACATACCTATGCTGCAGGTGTCCCCATAGGTTTCTGAGGGTCAGATATATGCCAAAAGATTTGTCATTGAAATAACTGTGTGTCCTCTAATTACCAATGTTCTTCTCTTTACAGCTGGGCATTTGCTTCAAATTCCCTCCCCATAGCTGGATCTGTGGGGCCATCATTAGTTCGAAGAGGGCAGCGCCCATTTCAGATGCCCCCAAGGGCTGTACCGCCTTCCCGCATTGGCGTCATAAGCCCTGGGTCAATTGGGGGCGTCTCTCCAAGACACGCACTTACCAGCCAAAGCACTGGGAGCCAGGGTCGACAGGTGAGGAGCTAGGACTTGTGAACACAGTGGGAAGAGGGTTCAGGAGTAGATCAGAACGTGCAGCTTTTTATTTCTTCTAGAACCTGTGGTTCGCCAATCCTGGAGGAAGTAATAGCATGCCATGCCAGAGTCACAGCTCCGTGCAGCGCACCCACTCGTTACCCGTGCACACTTCACCACAGAGTATCCTCAAGTTTCCTCCTGGTAAGTTATTGAGGGATCTCTGATTTGACCTCTTACTGACCAGATACACTGGGATACACCTTTTACTGAAGTCATGAAGAGTTGATATTCTACAGCACTGCCCTGGAGTAGATGCTTAGCTGCCTAACTCCTGCTCTTTAACCCTTTGATTACCGCAGTAAAGGGTCAGAGGGCTTCCCTCTTTTTAATGAGGTCTCTGAATTTCCTGGTGACACAATCAGGGATTGGGGAACCCTTGTGCAGTCAGTACTGGGAACCTAAACGGGATCCCAAGGCTGTGTGTACACTTGGTAAGGCTGCTGTTAGGACGCTCAAAGTAGTGTCCTAAAGACATCCAATGTCATGGTGGCGCAGGTCATAATTTATTATACAGGGGTATTATAAGTGCAAAATAGCAGTCCCTTAATAGGATTAACATGTAATAAAGAAGAAAAAAAATTCACCCGAAAAAAAATTACAAAAATGGGATTAAGTATAAAGTCCATTATTACATCCAGACAAAAAAAATAACTACACTTAGGCAGGTTACACACCTGCGGTAAAGCTATTGGCCTAGCCGTTCAGTGCCAGACCCTAATTCCTGTAATGAGATCTGGCCACTCTCCGGCATGAGCGCCAGGCAGACAGAAACTGGTGCGTGCCAACTGGCTGGATTCACACTGGATTCCATTATAGTCAATGGGGTCTGGCAGTGAGCGACAGTATTCGGCTAGAACAGATCCGGGGAACTACGGAACAGCCTGTCGGATAGCTTTTCTGGAGGCGTGGAAGTTGAACTATCCTTATTGGTTAATGAGATGCGTTTTTTTTTTACTGTATCAGTGCAGTGAAGAAATGTATACAGATTACCAAAGTAACTTATATGTAACCCACCCCAAACGCAAAAAATACAATTTCTTCTGCGTGAAACAAGACCTTATACAGCCACTTCAGTTTATAAAACAATAACAAATGCAGAGAGAAAAAGAAATGTAGTGGATGATTAGGGCCTAGATAGGCCTGGTCATTACGGGGTTTAGACTCCATATTGGGCTAATAAGTAGTATATTAATTGCTGAACAGACATTAAACCAATGTAGTGTAAGCTTTGTCCGTGAACTCCATTTTTAATGGCCTCTCATTCTTCATAGATTGCCAGGTTCCTGGGGCGGATCTGGAGATTAATCCCCGGCTAGAGTCTTTATGCCTGAGTATGACGGAGCATGCGCTGGAGGGTAAGACCGCATCAGGCACGACCACAGAACCATTGTATCTGACATTACTATAGTGGGCCTCACCCTTTTCCCAAAGCTCTTTCCACTTGGGGGCTGCTCTTGTTTCCACAAGGTAAAGCAGTGGTCTTCAACCTTAGATTTTCCACCAAAACCCTCAGCATGCCCTGACAGCCCGTGGCTGCTCCTTGGAGCAGGTTGGAGACCACTGGTCTAATGATTGCAAGGTGGTCTTATTTGGTGACCCCTCTCACTTCTGCTCTCAGAGGGGAAGCAGCTTTCTGGGAAATAGTGGGCGCATTTAGATGAATTAGTTTAATAAACGTCCTTCTCCTTTCTCACAGAGGGTACAGACAAGACATCGACAATCTGACGACGTGCTCATTGAACCCTTCTCTACGAGGGATTGCTTATCCTATACCTTTCCCTGTCTTCGGCCAGGGAAGTGACGAAGCTTTCCCACGATACGCCCCGAGGCCATCACTACATCATCCACCCACTGCGTTCTAATACTCGTTTCCGCTATTGTAACTTTTTAACTTTGGTTTAATATCCAAACACACACACAGCACCGCTAAGCGTTCGTGATGAGGAAGGAGCTTTTTCTGTCTAGACATGATTACCATGACGTGGTAACATTGGGGGGAGGGCGGGGGGGGGGAGCTTAATGAAGAGTCTTTTCTGGTGCACACACTTACACCCGCCATGCACTTGGAAGGGTCCCAGTGGCAGAGAGCTTGGTTGTGGGGAGAAAGAAGGAGCATGACTTTGCCAAGGCATGCAAAAGCTGGGCAGGCGAGGCTTGCTAATCCGTTTTGGAGCCAGGAGCTCCAGGGAAGGAACCTCTGCCAGGCAAACACACTAAGCTAAGGAACAGTCAATGTTCCCACTACAAGGACTGGCACCTGTCAGACAGGATGCTGCTCTGTGCAGCCGATCAGGCAGGGGGGGGAGGGACACCGCAGCGGACGTGTTCGCCATCAGGACAGTCCGGCTATGCTCGGAGCATGACATTCGAAGAGCAAGGGGGGGGGGAGGTTAGACGTCTACCCCCTTTTTATTAACAAACCTCACAACCTACTGTTATCCTCCCGGGTCCGCAGCTCACACCTTTTACGAATAATCCTTGCAAACGCCCGTCTTATCTGATCCACATCGCCTCCCTCCTCTTGTAGCGGTGGACTTGAAGCCGGCCCCCATGCCACACGCGGAGCGTGGAGGTAAAAAGCTGGGCAACGCTGCCAAGACTGCCTGTGGCCACCTTCTCCAAAGTATTTTCAGAATAGCGCTAACTATTTATTTCTAACATAGAAACACGGCTCCTTTTCTGATAGAAGACAAAATTGTTATTTTAGATACATTTTATTATGGATAACTTTTGTTATGACTATGGCTGGTAACCATGAGTACAAATTATTAAAAGAAAATCTAAAAATATTGCTGCTGCGTGCCGTCCGTGTCTGATCGCTTGGTGTATGCTGCCGCGTGTGTCCTCCACCTGTTAACGCACTCCGCAGGCTACTGTGCCCAACTTGCCCCAAACATATAACCTTTATTATACAATTCATTAAAAAGTAGTGATAGTGAAAGATTAAAAATAGCAAGCCTAGGTGCGTATTCTTGGATTGTGCAGCTGGGGATAGACGGTGTGCCCAACCCGCACAATCCCTATACTATAGTCCAGTGTTTCCCAACCAGTGTGCCTCCAGCTGTTGCAAAACTACACCTCCCAGCATGCCCGCACAACCAAAGGCTGTGCGGGCATGCTGGGAGTTGTAGTTTTGCAACAGCTGGGGGCACACTGGTTGGTAAACACTGTCTATTTTACAAATCTGTTCACTTCACTGACTAGATTATCAAGTAACATCAGCTTGACACCTAAAATCTAACGACTGCCCCCCAACATGTTTCGCCAGGTAGACTGGCTTGATCAGGGGTAAGAGGAGCAGCAGGATGACAAGAAAGGCATGTCTACTTTTATAGGATGTAGTTTTGTACTGTAGCTCTGTGTGCGTAATGACCCTGCTGTCTACTTTCTTGTCCGAATGCTGGAATACCCCTTTAATTTGTTAATGTACCTTTTTATAGCATTTGGGGCCGAGCTGCAGTACCCTGGCACAGTCACCACTCAGTGGATGGAGCTTCCGGCCCTGCCCTTGTATTTCCTACACCGACTGCTGCTGACAACAGGGCGTCAGTCCCTATAACTTTGGAGATCCATCACCAGCTATGGGGACTTATTAAGACCGGCGTCTAAAGCCTTGGTCTTAATAAATGTGCCCCTATGTTTTTCTCTCTAGTCACATTCAGAGCAGTGTTCTTCTTCGGCGCTAGCCAGCAGATTTTAAAATGCATATTGGGACGTGAATACAGAGTGTTATAAGCTGGTCTCCAGGGAGGCTTTCACGTTTTTAGGCCGCATGATAGAACTTGGTTCATTTGTAGAAGGCACGCGGTCAAAAAACGGCTTGGGGTACTTTTTCACACTAGCGTTTTTCTTTTCCGGAGCTGAGTTCCGTCCTAGGGGCTCAATACCGGAAAAGAACTGGTCAGTATCATCCCCATGCATTCTGAATGGAGAGAAATCCGTTCAGGATGTCTTCAGTTCAGTCACTGAACGGCGCTTTGGACGGAGGAAATACCGTAGCGTGCTTGCGGTATTCTCTCCGTCCTAAATTCTGGATCAGTTGCCGGATCCGGCATTAATTTACATTGAAATGTATTAGTGCTGCATCCGGCATTAAAAATACTGCAATGCCGGATCCGTCCTACCGGTCTGCGCATGCGCAGAGCAGTAAGAAAAATAGAAACGGAACCGTTTGTCCGTATGACAAATGGAGAGACGGATCTGTTATTGCAATGCATTTGTGAGACTGATCCGCCTCAGTCTACAAATGCTGTCCGTTTGCATGCAGATTGCAGGATCCGGCAGGCAGTTCCGGCGACGGAGCTGCTTGCCGGATCACTCTGCTGCAAGTGTGAAAGTAGCCTTAAAAAATTAGGCTACTTTCACACTAGCGTTCGCCGGTCCGCTCGTGAGCTCCGTTTGAAGGAGCTCACGAGCGGACCCGAACGCCTCCGTCCAGCCCTGATGCAGTCTGAATGGAGCGGATCCGCTCAGACTGCATCAGTCTGGCGGCGTTCAGCCTCCGCTCCGCTCGCCTCCGCACGGCCAGGCGGACAGCTGAACGCTGCTTTCAACGGATCCGATCGAACGCTAGTGTGAAAGTAGCCTTACTTTGAAACACGTGTTTCAATCAGTAAAATGACAATAGTCTACAGCGTATCCCTGTGCCCTAAGTGTATCGCAGAAGTCTAGAAAGCCTGAGCATTGAGGAGGTCTGGGAAAGCTGAGTTACAGCCCCCCTGGAGCCCCAATGACAGTGATATAAATACCGTACACGGGTTACTTCATAGTCAGAAGCTGATGGGCGCAGTCAGCTTTTTATTTCCCCCTCTGTAGTTGTTAGATTAAAAAGCCTCAGATGCAGTGATCCGGCAGACGAGTCATTAGCAGCGGTGCCTCGTTTAGGACTCCACGGACCTCAGACCTGGACACGATGACATCAGTGTGACGGTAAACGGTAGGAGCGTGGTGACTGGCGGTGCTCTGACAACTGAATCACTCCCCATTGACGTTCATGTCGCCGAGGAAGAGGTTCTTCTGATTAGAAGTCGGCTGCAGTGAAGAGCCCATTAGTGTATTTTGTAACGGAGCAGCGTCACATACAATTATATGATTGCTCAGGGCAGAACGATTTGCTCATTGCGGGTCTGTTATCTACTGGAGAAACAGGTGGGAGCCTGGAGAATACTGATAGGGTGGTAATGACATGGCACAGGAACAGATGTCCTCCCCACACCGTGTACCTGGTGGGGGATATGCTGCATTTGGACAATCGCATGCAGCCTGTCATCCCCCTGATTTCAGCCTTTACAACGCCGCAAAACCTGGAGTGTTCCTTGATTACTGCTCTATTTGGTTGGGATTTTGCTGCTGCAGTATTCTAGCAGATACCAGGTCGACCCACCGTAAAACTGCGCTGTGTGGCCTTACCCTTAGGGATTAAAAGGAAGCCACTGCCGCTCCTTTAGGGCTCGTGCACACGGCCGTGCCTGTATTGCGGCCCTGCAGTGTGCACACCGCATCACGGATGCAGACCCATTCACTTGAACATGTTCTATGCTTTAGCGGTGAGGACGGATCACTGACCCATTCAAGTTGAGTGGTTCTGGATCCGTCTGCGGAATAGGCACGGATGTTGCCCTTGCATTGGGGACCGCAAATTGCGGTCCCTAATGCATGGAGCGGCCGGCCAACAGCCGTGTGCATGAGCACTTAGTATGGCGAAACAGAGGGAAAATACCTTTGTGCACTTAGAGTCCAGTGGAGGTTGCCATGCTACTGCTGGGGTTCCAGTTCCCATTGAGTGGTCTGTGTAGAGAATGGATGGGACGGGTCCTCCAAACATATTGTAGCTGCTTTGGTTAAATGGGTTTTCTTGCCCTTAAAGGGAACCTGTCACCGGGATTTGATGTATAGACCTGAGGACATGGATTGCTAGGTGGTCGCTAGGACATCCGCAATATCCAGTCCCCATAGCTCTGTGTGCTTTTATTGTGGGGGAAAAAAAACTTTGATCCATATGCAAATTACCCTGATATGTGTCCTGTCCCCGGAGATGAGTCCAGCTTCACGCTGGACTCATCTCCGGGGACAGGACACATATCGGGGTAATTTGCATATGCCCAGGGCATATCAGGGTAATTTGCATATGCCCAGCACCGCCCCGCATCCTCAGAATCATCTCCTTGCTCCCTGACGTCAGACAGCCAGAGCGCCGTAATCTCGTGATGCGTGAGCTAGCGCATGCGCAGTTCGTTCCCTGAGGCTGATGCCAGCACAGGGAAGGAACACTATGAGGACACGGCGCATGCGCTAGCTCATCGCGAGATTTCGGCACTTTAGGTGTCTGACATCGAAGAGCAAGGAGGAGATTCTGAGGATTCGGGGCGGTGCTGGACTCATCTCTGGGGACAGGACACATATCAGTGTAATTCGCATATGGATCAAATTGTTTTTTTTTTCCCCACAATGAAAGCACACAGAGCTATAGGGACTGGATATTGTGGATGTGCTAGCGGACATCTAGAAACCCATGTCCTCAGCTCTATACACAAAATCCCGGTGACAGGTTCCCTTTTAAAGGGGTTGTGTAGTAGTTGCTGTAAAAACGACAGACCTCATATAGTACATGGCAATCTCTAGCAAAGCTAGAACCAGGATCCAGAGATCTCTTTATTCATTGCTCCAATTTCTCAGTAAGATTGATTTCAAGCTGGCAGCTCAGTGGGCATGTCCTTTCTGCTGCAGCTGTCTCCCTATCACGTCTCAGGGGGTGTGTCTTTTCTGCTGCAGCTGTCTCCCTGTCACGTCTCAGGGGGTGTGTCTTTTCTGCTGCAGCTCTCTCCCTATCATGTCTCAGGGGGGTGTGCTTTTTCTGCTGCAGTTCTCTCCCTATGCCATCTCAGGGGCAAGACCTTTCTGCTGCAGCTTTCTCCCTGTAACTGGCACAGCTTCTAACAGTAGATTGGGCTGGTGGCAGTGGATAAATGGAACTGAGCGTGTGCGACCATACTCATACACATTACTACACAGGTTAAACACTGGGTGGTGCCATTATAATGAGGTAAAGAGACTATCTCACAACTGGAGCATAAGTTACTATAGTAATTAGTTTTTTAGGCTGAATTAAATAAAAATAACACTTCATGATGACACAACCCCCTTTAAATATTGATGACTTATTCTCACCCCCCCCCCCCAGTCTGTGACGTGGCCTTTCTGCAGCTCAATCAATTAATGAGACTGAGCTGCAATACCAAGCACGGCCACTATACAATGTACGGCGCTGTGCTGGCAGGCCACCACCGACCTGATACTGATGGCCTAGCCCAGTGCTGTGGCTCTCCAGCTGTTGTAAGACTACAACTCCCATCATGCCCTGCTGTAGGCTGATAGCTGTAGTCAAACTAGGCATACTGGGAGTTGTAGTTTTACAACAGCTGGCGAGCCACAGTTTGCCCATCCCTGGCCTCGCCTGATGACAGGTCATTAATATGTCATTTCCAGGATTGAACATCTGGTATGTAATAAGCTACAATTTCCTGGGACAAGGCTGAAGACAAGGCTATAATTTACTGCGGGAACAGTCTGTTTACTCCAATGTTCCCAGCGAGTACAAGGTGTAAATCTTCCAGTCTGCGGCCGAGGAGGATGTTACATAATAGCTGCACAGGTACAGTACATGGAGGCAAGCCACAGCTGTGATCTCATGCGGGCGCGTGCTCCGACACGTGTGTACCAGGGCCGTCCACACTACCGGGGAGTCCTGGAAGAACAGAAATGTTTGTTTGTAGGGTTGAGGTGCTGCCGAGATGGACCACACGTCCTCCTGATGCCAGGATTTCAGAATGTTCTATTCACATCTGTCACGTTGCGTTAGTAAATGCAGGAACCGGTGTGACTACATTGCTCGGTAATGGAAGCGTTTTATTAATGGCCGTCATGTCTGCCTCACGGCGTGGCATCTGGCGCTCAGGAACGGCCGGAATCTGGTCCCACATTACTTACTTCACAGTCAGCAACAGTTGTTTTGGTTCCATGGAAATTAAGGTCAGAGCATCAAAAAGTTCCAATTCGTCACTGTTTTTCAAGACCTGTGCTCGATGTCAGTGAATCGAAACCTTGTCCTCATCGCTGCGCCTGTGTTTTTTTTTTTTTTTCAGTCTTTGGATATAAATCGGAATGTTTCTATTCACTGACAGTGAGAGGTGAGTCTTCTGAGCACTGAAGGGGGAATTTATGAAAAGCCGTGTGCCAAAATTGTAGTGTAAAAAGGTTGAAACTTTTTATGCAAGTTAAGTGACTTTTTTTTTCTCCTTACGCAACTTTTTTTTTTTAGTAGGTGTGGCTTATCAGGAGGGGCGGGGCCATCCCCAGCTTGACACATTAACTATTGGAAATTATAACGGAACTCCTATACATTTCAGTTTGCGGTGCACTGATGGACCAAAGGTGCACCAAATTTATTACGAGGCCTGCGCCTCAAATAAGCGCATCTTACTCCGGCATCCTTCACATCAAGACCATATATATATTAACCCATTTAAAACAGGAACAACCCTTCATTTTATTTTATTTTTTAATACTTTGGGGGAGATTTATCCAAACTGGTGCAAAGTTAAACTGGCTTAGTTGCCCATAGCAACCAATCAGATTCCACCTTTTATTTTTCTGAGCTCCTTTGAAAAATGTAAGATGAAATCTGATTGGTTGCTATGGGTTCTACTTTATACCAGTTTTGATAAATCTCCCCCATTATGTTTTCTAAGAAGTAGGCCATCAACTAAGATTGCATGTTGTGCGGCAGATATTAGCTGCCAGGGGTGCACCTTGTCTTTCTGCTGCCTGAGGCGAAAACTGAAATGGAACCCTCCCTCCCCAATGCCAATTTATTAACCTAACCCCTGTCCTTCATCCCCTGGCCTCCTTGGTGGTGCACCCCTGTTTGCTGCGTTAGGACCCCAAATATCTAAAGTGACCACAGAGACGTAGTCTTCACCCTGCCACTCCCCAGCTTCTGAAGAACAGCAGCCTGTGTTTAGCAAGGCATGCTGAGAGTTGTAGTTGTGCAACAGCTGGAGAGTCACATGTTGGAGATGACGGCCCTAGAAGAAGACCAAAAGTCCAGATGAAGCTCTTACAGCTCCAACATCTTTGCGTTTCACCACAGAATTCAGCCACCACCCAGTCTTAGTGTTGTTACTTGGTGGAAACTATCTTGTAAAACCCACCTCCTTTGATCTATGACTCTATCGATAACATCAGAGTTCTCCTTCAGCTGACGGAAATGTCTCGGTGTAGTGGTACTCCCACAGGTAACTCTTCATAGGTCTTGGTATGGGAAGTTGCCCAATTCTCTCATATGGGATGGCAGCATTGATGGTTGCCCGGCAAAGTTCTTGGAGACTTATGGGGTTGGAGCGTTGCAAGGGCATGGACAAGTGTGGCTCGAAAAACGTGCAAGATCTGGGGTCACTGTAATGCTCCAGCAGGTATTGGATGGAAGGTGAACTGAAGCTGCCCCAGTGGAAGCTGAAATGTTGGCCCCGATACTGGACACGGGCATGACGTGTACGTCTTTGTCTGCGGAAAGTGACAGCAAATGCGCAACCATCTTGGGACGAGTTCCGGAGGAGAAATGTCCCATCAGGGCGGCCCACTAATAAGATATCTGCCTGGTTCTTATTCAGGTCTCCCCAGTAATACGGCAACCCAGTAGCGGTCAAGAGATCCGGTATGGTGGGACATATTAGATGGCTCTCAACGCACGTGTAGAAGCCATCTTCTTCTCCGTCCTTCTCTTCATGCTCGATTGCTGCTGGGGGAGACATTCTGGTAAGACTCTGCTATCAGTCAAGGTTAGTTCCTTGCCAAATCTTCATCCTTTGACAGACCTGCAGTCAATCAAATCACATGTTAGATCCTCAGTTCAGCCAAGCACAGGTCAACTAATGTGTTCTAGGTGGTGGTCCCACCCTCGGGACACCCACAATAAGCAGAACAAAGAGGGATCACTCACTGGAAAAATCAAAGCGGTGAAACTCTCATCCATGTGGCCGTGTCTGGTACTACACATCAGAACTGCCTTTAAAAGGGGTGCTCCGAGAGTTTCATATTGAAGGCCTATCCTTAGAATAGGTCATCAACATCAGATTGGCAGGGGTCAGACTCCCACTGATCCACTGTGTTTTGAGAAGACCGCAGCGCTCACGGGAGTGCCATACATTGTATAGTGGTTGTGCTTGGTATTGCAGCTCACTTGAATGGTGCCTAGGTCACATGACCGATAAACATGACATCACATGGTCTAGTACGAGGCTGCAGCACTCACTGAGCACTGGGGCCTCTTCATACAGTGGAACGGTGGGGTCTCATATTGATGACCTATGCTAAGGTAGGTCATCAAAATTCTGGAGAACCCCTTTAAGAAGGTTAGGCCGTAGAAAAAAATAAATATATAGATGTATGATTCCCCCACTGAGACCCCCATCAGTCACGAGAACAGGGGTCCAGCGTTCCCTGTGTAGAGTTGTGGTCTACTTCTCCATTCAGTCCCTATGGGTCAGCTGTCCCCATCAATCCCATAGACTTGGAGCGGTACTGCACATGTGTCACCACTGCTTCATTCAAATGGGGGACACGCTTCCAACATACAGTGGTCAGACCCCGAGCAGTTATACATTTATCACCTAGTTGGTGGTTGTGTGTTTTCCATGGGTTGAGAAAAGGTCTCCAAACCTTTTCTGTTTCAATTCTTTGCCAATTTCAAGATCCCTGCTTGCTGTTAGTGAATGGCTGAACCTCTATACAAATCTAGTTATGAACAGTAAGCAGTCTGGAGGGCACTCAATTATCTAGTGTTTCATGGAAACTTGGAAACATATATTTTATTTATTAAAGATAAAAATGTAAAGAATGTTTAGATATATAGCCGGAACGGACACTGAAAGAAAATACATTCGTGTGCATGAGCCCTTACCAGAAAGAGTGGTATAAAACTAATCTCCTTTTACCCAGTCTGCAACCAGGTTTGTATTAGTAATAGACCGTCAGTAATACGGTAATAAGTGCAGGTCTTGTATCCAGCTCAGATGGTATAGTGATTATTTGGGTAAATAGATGTACATCCCTCAGATATATTGTGGTTAACCAATTAATACCATATATAATTCATCATAAGAGGCCTCATTATGTGGTGTCAATAATTTTTTTATCATTTTTGTCAGCGCATTAATTTATGCAATAGCGGCTATCTTTATACTACATCCGGTATATCCTTGTGGGGTGATAAATAATAGTTCATATGTTCAGTATATCTTTGTTACGTTACCACTTCCAAAGTTCATCGAGGACGGTTCAGCTATGAGGTATAGTCTCTGAGTTGTGTCCTCTAAGATCTGCGGACACAGGTGTTTCGGCGTCCCACGTGTTGGGAGATGAATAGTCCTGTAGACCGAAGTCAATCAGCCCTCTTGCTGTTAGGAAGTGGGTGAGAATAGATCCAGAACCACCATCCCGTCTGTCCTATTGGATCGTTAGTGTTGAAATTTTTAAGGACCCTCAATGGATGTCTTTAATAGATGCCGCTAATATATTCACTGTTATGAGCAGTGGCGTACATAGAGAAGTAAGGGCCCCATAGCAAGGATCAAACCAGGCCCCCCACACAGGACAGAAGGATTCCCGCCTAAACCCCTTTCAATGACCCTTGGGCCCTTTTTCCACAGCCTCATTTGCTAAAAGTTGTTTCTTTGGAGGGTAGAGTCCTGACAAAGTTTTCACCCCCAGTAGAAGAGGAGATGATCCCAACTAAGACTGGGCCCCCTCTTGCCCTGCGCCCCATAGACTATTTATCTCCCAACACGTGGGACGCCAAAAGACCTGTGGCCGTAGATCTTAGCAGACGCAACTCAGACTATACCTCATAGCTGAACCGTCCTCGATGAACTTTGGAAGTGGTAACGTAACAAAGATATACTGAACATAGTTCATAATATTATTAATCACCCCGCAAGGATATACTGGATGTAGTATAAAGATTGCAGCTATTGCATTGTCACGGAAGGTGTAACAGAAAACAAGAAGTTACAAATAAGGATCCGACTGGCTTGATCCAAAACTAAGGAACAAAAGGGTGACCCCTATTAAAGCCCTGAAACGCTCCCTGTCTTCTCAGCCCATGCAAAGATCTCAGTGATAGAAGGTTGCATGTCCACGTACCTAGACTGAATGACACCTGCAAACCCTATAATAGTGAGGGGACACGACCACCAGCTCCCTGCACTTAATACAGAGGGAGTCAGGGTCACCTAGAACCTAGCCAACAGGAATACAACAAATACAGAAATAGACTTATCTGAAAACCCAGCTGTAGCAACTTCAAGCAGAGACCACATTCCAGGAAGTAGTATAAACCGCAAGGTGAGGCAGTATGGGGAGGAGATATATAGGGAGGCAATTACTGATAATAGATGACAGCTGGGAGAGGGAGAAGAGATGTCAAAATGAAAGCAAAACAAAAGAAGATCATGCAGGAGGTACTGAAGAACATCTATCAGAACTTCTCAAAGATCTGGTGGTGACAGTACCCCTCCCTCTACGAATGGACTCCGGACACTCAGAGCCCACCTTCTCAGGATGGGAGCTATGGAATGCCCTGAGAAGACGAGTGGACTTAATGTCCGCCACTGGAACCCACATCCTCTCCTCAGGACCATAACCCTCCCAATGAACGAGGTACTGAAGAGAACCGCGGACAATACGAGAGTCCACAATCCTAGAGACCTGAAATTCAAGATTACCATCAACCACAATCGGAGGAGGAGGCAAAGAGGAGGGTACAATGGGTTGGACATAAGGTTTTAATAGGGACTTGTGAAAAACATTATGGATCTTCCAAGTATGAGGAAGATCAAGACGGTAGGCAACGGGATTGATGACGGACAAGATTTTGTAAGGCCCAATAAACTTAGGACCCAACTTCCAGGAGGGAACCTTCAATTTGATATTCTTAGTAGACAACCATACCAGATCACCAACATTCGGGTCCGGACCAGGCACACGTCTCTTATCCGCCACACGCTTATATCTCTCACTCATGCTCTTTAGATTATCCTGATTCTTTTGCCAAATAGATGACAAAGACGAGGAGAATCTCTCCTCATCAGGTAAACCAGAAGCCCCCTCTCCAGAGAATGTCCCAAACTGCGGATGAAACCCATATGCACCAAAAGATGGTGACTTATCAGAGGACTCCTGACGACGGTTATTTAAAGCAAACTCAGCAAGGGAGAGAAAAGAACACCAATCCTCCTGATTCTCCGCCACAAAACAACGCAGATATGTCTCCAGATTCTGATTGACGCGCTCTGTCTGGCCATTCGACTGCGGGTGGAAAGCAGAAGAGAATGACAACCGAACCCCCAAGCCAGAACAGAAGGCCTTCCAGAATCTGGAAACAAACTGCGTGCCCCTATCAGAGACTATGTCTGAAAGGATACCATGCAGTTTGACAATGTGATCAATAAATGCCTGCGCCAGCGTTTTAGCATTGGGCAAGCCAGGAAAAGGAACAAAATGCGCCATTTTGCTAAAACGGTCCAACACCACCAGAATCACAGTCTTCCCGAGGAATGAGGCAGGTCCGTAATGAAATCCATGGACAGATATGTCCAAGGACAGGAAGGAATGGGTAACGGAAGGAGAGGACCCGATGGCCGTGAATGAGGGACTTTGGCACGAGCGCAGGTCTCGCAGGCTGCCATAAAACCCTCAACCGACTTACGAAGAGCCGGCCACCAGAATCTCTGAGCAATGAGATCCACTGTGGCTCTACCCCCCGGGTGCCCAGCAAGGACAGTATCGTGGTGCTCCTTAAAAAACCTTGTGTCGTAAAGCGAGAGGCACAAACAACCTCCCAGGAGGACAAAGATCAGGAGCCTCTGACTGGGCTGCCTGAACCTCTGCCTTCAATTCAGGATAAAGAGCAGACACAATCACCCCTTCAGCCAAAATGGGACCCGGGTCTTCAAAGTTCCCCCCTCCCGGAAAACAACGTGACAGGGCATCCGCATTCACATTTTTAACCCCAGGGAAGAACGTGACAACAAAATTAAACCTTGAAAATAACAAAGACCATCTGGCCTGTCTCGGGTTCAGACGCTTGGCTGACTCCAAGTAGGCCAGATTCTTATGGTCGGTAAACACGGTAATAGGGTGTCTGGCTCCCTCTAGCCAATGGCACCATTCCTCAAAAGCTAACTTGATGGCCAACAACGCCCTATCTCCCACATCGTAATTTCTCTCTGCGGAGGAGAGTTTCTTCGATAAAAAGGCACACGGTCGCCATTTGGCAGGAGAGGGACCCTGGGACAAGACCGCACCCACACCCACCTCAGAAGCGTCCACCTCATCTTGTACCAAGATGGGAGTGGAAGCAAAACTCTCCTTGATACTAGAAAAGGCCTTACGTGCCTCTACCGACCAGGAGGAAAAATCTACCCCCTTTCTAGTCATATCAGTGAGTGGTTTAACAGCAGAGAAATAATTCTAAATAAACTTCCTGTAATAATTGGCAAAACCCAAAAAACGAATCAGCGCCTTCTGTTCTCAGGAAGCTCCCACAGCGCGGACCTTCTCGGGGTCCATGTGAAAACCAGAAGCAGAGAGAAGAAACCCCAGAAATTGAATTTCTGGAACCGCAAACACACATTTTTCCAGTTTAGCGTACAATTTATTCTCCCGCAGAATGAGCAAGACCTGACGTAGGTGGTCCTTATGAGTTTTGAAATCAGGAGAAAAAATCAAAATGTCATCTAGATACACTAGTACAAATTTCCCCATTAAATGATAAAAAAATGCTATTCACAAAATGCTGAAAGACGGCTGGAGCATTCATCAAACCAAAAGGCATAACCAAATTATCAAAATGGCCCTCAGGGGTATTGAAGGCCGCCTTCCATTCGTATGCTTCTCTGACCCTGACCAGGTTGTATGCCCCTCTTAAATCCAACTTGGAAAAAACTTTTGCCCCAACAATCTGGTTATACAGGTCCGGGATCAGAGGAAGCAGATAAGGGTCACAAATTGTGATACTGTTCAGCTCCCTAAAATCCAGACATGGTCTTAAAGAACCATCTTTTTGCTTAACAAAGAAAAAACTAGCGGCAACAGGTGACTTTGAGGGTCAGATGTGTCCCTTTCTCAGGCTCTCAGAGATATAAGCACGCATAGCGACCCTTTCAGGTTGGGAGAGATTGTATAAACGAGATTTAGGCAGCTTGGCGCCTGGGATGAGATTAATAGGGCAATCGTACTCCCTGTGAGGGGGCAGCTCCTGAACACCACTCTCAGAAAACTTCCAAAAATTCAGAGAGAAAAGATGGTACAGTCTTAGTAGAAACCTCTGAAACAGATGTCGTGAGGCAATTCTCTCTGCAAAAGTCACTCCAACCATTTATTTGCCTTGCTTGCCAATCAATGGTGGGGTTATGTTTAGTGAGCCAGGGTAGCCCCAACACTAGAGGAGTAGGCAACCCGCTTAGGACGAAACATGACACATCCTCAACATGAGTATCACTCACAATCAAACGGATATTGTGAACTATGCCCTAGCTGCTCCATCTACAAAAATCTCACAAAAAATGTTCTTGCTCTCTAGCGCCACCCTGGCAGGTAGGACAAACGGGAACTACAAGCAAACGCAAAACCTTCAATTTCCGCATCAACCTTGCCAATAGTAACAGATGGAACGTTTTTAGAGGATTTTTTTATTTTTGTTTCTTTATTACTCTCAAAAAACTGCCTGAATCTCCTAGAGGGACAAACATTTGCCAAATGATTTATACCTCCACAACAGAAACAAACCCTCCTCTGAGAGCTGAATCCTCTGTTGTCAGAGGCAAGCAAACCCAGATGCATGGGCTCCTGCTCAGAGGGGATTGAGAGAGACTGAGGCTCCTGCACACTGAATGAGACCGCCGCACTGTCCTTGCACTGAGTATGACAGGAAGGAGTGATCTCTCCTCTCTCTCTAAGATGCCTGTCAATACGAACGGCCCGAGACATGGCAGAGTCCAAGGAGGTAGGTCTCTCATGAAAGGCAAATGCATCTTTCAATCCCTCTGAAAGACCATGGCAAAATTTACTTCGGAGTGCAGCATCATTCCAACCAGTATCAGCTGCCCATCTCCGAAATTCTGAACAGTATATCTCTGCGGACTGTTTACCCTGGCATAAAAGACGCAGATTAGATTCAGCCAGAGCAATACGATCCGGATCATCATATATCTGACCCAGGGCTACAAATAATTCATCCACTGATCGGAGGGGCCGTGCCCCCACCGGCAGCTAAAAAGGCCCAAGACCTGAGCAGTGAGATGATGATCCCCACCCTCTGCTCCTCATCACCAGAGGAATGGGGAAGTAGGCGAAAATGGAGTTTGCAAGCCTCTCTAAAATGAACAAAATTCTCACTACCCCCAGAGAAGGTATCCGGAAGCGAGATCTTAGGCTCAGAACAAACTCCATGAACGCAAGCAGAACCGGTCACCTGAAACTGAGATACAGTTTTACTGAGCTCTGCGACCTCCAGTGAAAGACCCTGCATGCGGTCCGTCAAGGCTAAAACCGGATCCATGCTTAAGAGGGTTTTGGCGGTTTATAATGTCACGGAAGGTGTAACAGAAAACAAGAAGTTACAAATAAGGATCCGATTGGCTTGATCCAAAACGAAGGAACAAAAGGTTGACCCTATTAAAGCCCTGAAACTCTCCCTGTCTTCTCAGCCCATGCAAAGATCTCAGTGATAGAAGGTTGCATGTCCACGTACCTAGACTGAATGACACCTGCAAACCCTATAATAGTGAGGGGACACGACCACCAGCTCCCTGCACTTAATACGGAAGGAGTCAGGGTCACCTAGAACCAAGCCAACAGGAAAACAACAAATACAGAAATAGACTTATCTGAAAACCCAGCTGCTTCAAGCAGAGACCACATTCCAGGAAGTAGTATAAACCGCAAGGTGAGGCAGTATGGGGAGGAGATATATAGGGAGACAATCACTGCTAATAGATGACAGCTGGGAGAGGGAGGAGAGATGTCAAAACGAAAGCAAAACAAAAGAAGAAGATCGTGTAGGAGGTACTGAAGAACGTCTATCAGAACTTCTCAAAGATCTGGTGGTAACATGCATAAATTGATGCGCTGACGTCAATAATTTTTTAATCATTTGTATCACATAATGAGGCCTCGTATGATTAATTATATATGGTATTTTTTATTAATCGGTTAACCACAATATATCTGAGGGATGTACATATATTTACCCAAATAACCACTATAATACCATCTGAGCTGGATACAAGACCTGCACGTATTACTGACGGTCTATTACTAATACAAACCTGGTTGCAGACTGGGTAAAAGGAGATCTGTTTTCTAACACTCTTTCTGGTAAAACGGATGATTGCAGCTATATATGAGTGCAATAATATTCATTGATAAATATTAGAGATGAGCGAATTTCATATCTTGAAATTTGTTCACACTTTGGTGGTAAAAGCAGAATTGCGTTACGGATTCCGTTACCACGGACCATAACGCAATTCTGTGATGGAATGCATAACGGTATGTTTTTACAGGCATTCCGTTATTCATTCCATCATAATAGAAGTCTATGGCCTGCATAACGGATCCGTCCCATTTCCGTTATGTAGGGGAGCCCTTGCCTGCATAACGCAAACGGGACATTTCCGTTATGCAGGCCATAGACTTCTTTTATGATGGAATGAATAACGGAATGCCTGTAAAAACATACCGTTATGCATTCCATCACAGAATTGCGTTATGGTCCGTGGTAACGGAATCCATAACGCAATTCTGCTTTTACCACCAAAGTTCATAACATGATATTCGCTCATCTCTAATAACCATTATTCACATTTCATATATTTTTAATTCTATTATAATCATGCATCTTATATATTATTTATTATTAATTATCAGTAACCATAGATATTATTTATGAATTTTGTGACCTATGAAATGTGCATTATGGTGATTATAAATGTGACAATCATGGTATATTGATTCTTTATTATATATATATATATATATATATATATATATTTATTTATTAATAGTAACAATTATGCTTTTCTAATTTATGGATACTGTATGTTGGATATAATCAACTATCAATAATATCACATCTATATATCTAAACATTCTTTACATTCTATTTTTTGTCTTTACTAAATGAAATATATGTATCTATTCAAGTTGTATTTGTTTTCATGCACCACCAGATAATTGAGTGCCCTCCAGACTACTTACTGTTCATTGCATAGATGTATCCGGCATTGGGTGTGCCGTGGAGAGTGCACCGTGACCATTTGTTCACAGTGGTAGAGCCACTGTATATACTTATTGTTTTCTATGTTCCAAGTATCATCAGCAGAAATCTCTTCCCTGTCCTAATGATTCTGCTATAATGCGTCAGTCTGGCATGCAAGAGCATTGTCTGTGCCAGAAGCAATTGTAGCAAAGTACCAGCTGGAAGAAGAGCATCTGTATGTTCCTATTCACTGACAGTAAGCAGAGATCTTCAAAGTAGTGAGAAATAGAAACAAAAACAAAAGTAGATTAAAAAGGTAAATGTACAGTCCGGTCCATAAATATTGGGACATCGACACAATAATACATTTTTTGGGCTCTGTACACCACCACAATGGATTTGAAATGAAACAAACAAGATACGCTTTAACTGCAGACTGTCAGCTTTAATTTGAGGGGATTTACATCCAAATCAGGTGAACGGTGCAGGAATTACAACAGTTTGTATATGTGCCTCCCACTTGTTAAGGGGCCAAATGTAATGGGACAGAATAATAATCATAAATCAAACTTTCACTTTTTAATACTTGGTTGCAAATCCTTTTCAGTCAATTACAGCCTGAAGTCTGGAACGCATAGGCATCACCAGACGCTGGGTTTCATCCCTGGTGATGCTCTGCCAGGCCTCTACTGCCACTGTCTTCAGTTCCTGCTTGTTCTTGGGGCATTTTCCCTTCAGTTTTGTCTTCAGCAAGTGAAATGCTCAATCGGATTCAGGTCCGGTGATTGACTTGGCCATTGCATAACATTCCACTTCTTTCCCTTAAAAAACTCTTTGGTTGCTTTTGCAGTATGCTTTGGGTCATTGTCCATCTGCACTGTGAAGCGCCGTCCAATGAGTTCTGAAACATTTGGCTGAATATGAGAAGATAATATTGCCTGAAACACTTCTGAATTCATCCTGCTGCTTTTGTCAGCAGTCACATCATCAATAAATACAAGAGAACCAGTTCCATTGGCAGCCATACATGCCCACTCCATGACACTACCACCACCATGCTTTACTGATGAGGTGGTATGCTTAGGATCATGAGCAGCTCCTTTCCTTCTCCATACTCTTCTCTTCCTATCACTCTGGTACAAGTTGATTGTGGTCTCATCTGTCCATAGGATGTTGTTCCAGAACTGTGAAGGCTATTTTAGGTGTCGTTTGTCAAACTCTAATCTGGCCTTCCTGTTTTTGAGGCTGACCAATGGTTTACATCTTGTGGTGAACCCTCTGTATTCACTCTGGTGAAGTCTTCTCTTAAATGTTGACTTTGACACACATACACCTACCTCCTGGAGAGTGTTCTTGATCTGGCCAACTGTTGTGAAGGGTGTTTTCTTCACCAGGGAAAGAATTCTTCGGTCATCCACCACAGTTGTTTTCCGTGGTCTTCCGGGTCTTTTGGTGTTGCTGAGCTCACCGGTGCGTTCCTTCTTTTTAAGAATGTTCCAAACAGTTGTTTTGGCCAGGCCTAATGTTTTTGCTATCTCTCTGATGGGTTTGTTGTGTTTTTCAGCCTAATGATGGCTTGCTTCACTGATGGTGACTGCTCTTTGGATCTCATCTTGAGAGTTGACAGCAACAGATTCCAAATGCAAATAGCAGACTGGAAATGACCTCTGGACCTTTTATCTGCTCATTGTAATTGGGATAATGAGGGAATAACACACACCTGGCCATGGGACAGCTGAGAAGCCAATTGTCCCATTACTTTTGGTCCCTTAACAAGTGGGAGGCACATATGCAAACTGTTGTAATTCCTGCACCGTTCACCTGATTTGGATGTAAATCCCCTCAAATTAAAGCTGACAGTCTGCAGGTAAAGCACAACCATTGTGGTGGTGTATAGAGCCAAGAATGTTAGAATTGTGTCCATGTCCCAATATTTATGGACCTGACTTTACCTAAGGCCCCTTTCACACCTGCGTTCTTTTCTTCCGGCATAGAGTTCCGTCGTCGGGGCTCTATGCCGGAAGAATCCTGATCAGTTTTATCCTAATGCATTCTGAATGGAGAGAAATCCGTTCAGGATGCATCAGGATGTCTTCAGTTCCGGACCGGAACGTTTTTTGGCCGGAGAAAATACCGCAGCATGCTGCTTTTTTTGCTCCGGCCAAAAATCCTGAACACTTGCCGCAAGGCCGGATCCGGAATTAATGCCCATTGAAAGGCATTGATCCGGATCCGGCCTTAAGCTAAACGTCGTTTCGGCGCATTGCCGGATCCGACGTTTAGCTTTTTCTGAATGGTTACCATGGCTGCCAGGACGCTAAAGTCCTGGCAGCCATGGTAAAGTGTATTGGGGAGCAGTATACTTACCGTCCGTGCGGCTCCCGTGGCGCTCCAGAGTGACGTCAGGGCGCCCCACGCGCATGGATGACGTGATTGCATGGCACGTCATCCATGTGCATGGGGCGCTCTGACGTCATTCTGGAGCGCCCCGGGAGCCGCGCGGACTGTAAGTATACCGCTCCCCCGCTCCCCCGCTCCCCGCTCCTACTATGGCAACCAGGACTTTAATAGCGTCCTGGCTGCCATAGTAACACTGAACGCATTTTGAAGACGGATCCGTCTTCAAATGCTTTCAGTTCACTTGCGTTTTTCCGGATCCGGCGTGTAATTCCGGCAAGTGGAGTACACAACGGATCCGGACAACGCAAGTGTGAAAGAGGCCTAAGACAGGCGCTCAACATCTGAAACCATTCAGGGGGAATATGTCCTAAATGAATAATATTTCCCCACTTTCCCCCGTTTTCTACGACACAATCTGGCACAATAGAAAACGGATCCGTCTTGGTTATGTAATAGATAATACAAACGGATCCGTTCTGAACGAATGCAGACGTTTGTATTATCTGAACGGATCCGCACCAAACGCGAGTGTGAAAGTACACTTAGATGCTTGAATAAGTATAACAACAGTTCACCTTGTCAGTTTGGTCCCTCTGTCAAGTTGACTCGCCACTTCCAATACGGCAATTAGCTATATATAGCTGGGGCAAACGCTCTGCATTTGAAACCAACCAAAGTATCTCTTTATATAGACATTTATTATGACACAATTTCATTGATAATTTGCATAAAATCTCTTCAGAGAAAATATACTTAAAAAAAAAACATAAAAAAAAATTAAAAAATTTTGAAAAATAAAATAAATGATCTCCTCTTCTTTCTACTTTCTTCAGGACCTGGCTAAAGGACCTTCGATGACGTCACTGCGCTCATCACATGGTCCATCACATGGATCCAGTATTTATTTTTTCCTAATTTTTAAAGGTCTGCGCATGCGCTGACCGCAAAACCGGATCTGTTTTGCCGGAACAGCGCCGTTCAACAGATTCGCTGCACCTGCGCACTTCATTCCCCATTATGGGTAGAGGCACAAGGCCGGCTAGATCGGGATGTACGGGCCTGCACATGCGTATTAAACGCTCTTGTGCCTCTGCCCGTAATAGGGAATGAAGTTCGCAGGTGCGGCAAATCTGTTGAACGGCGCTGGCGCTGGATTTCTCACTAAGAGGAGGACATAATCAGAAGAACCTAGGGCAGGCCAGAGGGGTGAAAGGGGAGGGGTTTCGTATGAAAAGCGCCGAGGGGCCTGGGCAACGACCGCATGAACGCCGCCCCCTGGGCACCTTCAGAAGCTTATTAACATATTGGATAAAAGTGCTTTTCGGAGAAAATTGGCGATGGACAGCAATATGGAAGGTAGCATTCTAATACGGGGAATGGAATGGAGATCCTGATGTCAGTGTTCTATAATGGTGATTTTAGGTGAAAGACTCCCTCGTGCCATAATAAATGTCTATATAAAGAGATACTTTGGTTGGTTTCAAATGCAGAGCGTTTGCCCCAGCTATATATAGCTAATTTCCGTATTGGAAGTGGCGAGTCAACTTGACAGAGGGACCAAACTGCCAAGAGGGTGAACTGTTGTTATACTTGTATTTAGGCCTCATGCACACGACCGTGCCGTTTTTTGCGGTCCGCAAACTGCAGATCCGAAAAAAAAATGGAAGCCGTCTGTGTCCCTTCCGCTATTTGCAGAACGTAATGGGCGACCCATTGTAAACATGCCTTTTTTTGTCCGCAAAACTGACAAGAATAGGACATGCTGTATTTTTTTGCGGGGCCACGGAACGGTGCAACGGATGCGGACAGCACACGGATGCGGACTGCGGCTCGGATGCGGATCCGTAAAAAATGGTCGTGTGCATGAGGCCTTACTTTAACCATTGATGTTTTCATTGTGTGAGTGTAGTGGGGAAATATTCTTCGTTTAGGACATATTCCCTCTGATGGTTTCAGATGTTGAGCGCCTGTCTTAGGCACATTTAGTTAATTGAATATTTTGACGGGGCGAGTCAAATTGACAAAAGCACCATATCCGAAGTACCAAGAGGGTGAGCCGCTGTTCTTCTTTTGGTTTAGATTAAAAAGTTGCAGAACCTGTTATCCTGCACCAATTAAGGCCTCACGCACACAAACGTATTTTGTTTCTTTGTCCGTTCCGTTTCTTTTTGCGGATAGGATGCGGACCCATTCATTTCAACGGGTCCGCAAAAAATGCGGACAGCACACTGTGTGCTATCCGCATCAGTATGTCCGTTCCGTAGCCCTGCCCAAAAAAAATAGAACATGTTCTATTCTTGTCCATTTTAGGCATTGTTACAATGGATCCGCAAAAAAAAAAAAAAAAAAAAGGAATGTCATCAGTTTTTTGTTTTTTTTGAGGATCTGCAATTTGCGGACCGCAAAACACATACGGTTGTGTGCATGTAGCCTGACAGGATTTTCCAGTTTCCTGTCACTAATGCCTAAAGGGGTTGCCGGATAATTAAAGGGATTTTCCAGTTTCTTGCAAATAACACTTAGGCTGGGTTCACACCTGAGCGTTTTACAGCGCGTTCCTACGCGCTGTAAAACGCTCAACAAGGAGAAACCAATGATTCCCTATGGGAATGGTTCTCACCTGGGCGTTTTACAGTGCGTACGATCGCGCTGTAAAACGCCCGACGCCCCAAGAAGTACATGAGCTTCTTTGGGGCGTCTTGTCGCGCGTTCCCGTACATAGACTTTCGGGAACGCGCGACAATGGGCGTTCGCTAGTCCCTGTATGCGCGATTGCAAACGCCGGTACAATCGCGCATACAGAGCGCTCCATCGCGAACGCTCAGGTGTGAACCCAGCGTCAAAGGGGTTGTCAGACACACAAAAAAATGATTAGGGGGCTGAACAATGAATAAAAGAAGAACACTATTCCGCTCACAGTTTCCCAGCTGCAGCGCCCCCTTGTTTTGTTTTCAGTGCCCAGTGTACTGGAAGTAATAGACCCCAATCATCTTTCCCCACACCCCACGTAATTTTTTATTTTTACTTTTTGTCGGACAGCCTCTTTAAAATTTTTATATTTTAAATGTTCTACGACTTCCTAATATACTATGGGGGAGACTGGTGTAAAGGAATTGTGGCTTAGTTGCCCATAGCAACCAATCAGATTTCTCCTTTCATTTTTCACAGCTCCTTTGGAAAATGAAAGGTGGAATCTGATTAGTTGCTATGGGCAACTAAGCCGATTCTACTTTACACCAGTTTTGATAAATCTCCTCCTTTCTGTTTAATACCTCACAATTTGCAAGACCTCTGTTTGCCGTCAGTGAATGAGAACACTCTTGCATACATCCAGTACACATAGCCAGTCTAGTTGTTTCCTGCCTAGAAAATGGGATGTAAACATCCTGGACCTCAGCCTTATACACTGAAGCAAACCCCCAGCGAGATTCTGACAGCAGAGTCTTTTGCCCATTTATGATAATTGGTCTTATAGCAACCAATCACAGCCCAGCTTTCATTTTATCGAGAGTACAATAAGAAACTAAAGATTTATCAAAACTGGTGTAAAGTAGAACTGGCTTAGCAACCAATCCGTTTCCACCTTTCATTTTCCAAAGGAGCTCTGAAAAATGAAAGGTAGAATCTGATTGGTTGCTATGGGCGACTAGGCCTGTTTAGCTTTACACCAGTTTTATCGAAATCTCCCCCATAGTTTTTCTTTCATAGCTCTCATGTTGGCTCATGTACACCGAGCACGGTGGGGGTCCGACTCCCAGTTTCCATGAGCAACTGTTGGAAGGTGCCAGTAGTGCAGCCTCGTCCTCGGCCTGTGATGTCAGAGACTGGGCTGCAATGCCAAGCACAGCCACTATACAATACATGCAGCTGTGCTTGCCAGAACTCCCACCAATATATCCCGAGTCCCCTTCTTAAAGGGGTTGTCCACAATCAGAAGAAACACCTCATCTGTAGATAGGTTGTGTCTGGTATAGCAGGTTACCTACATTGACGTCAACTGGCGCCATTCCTGGGAGAAAGCAGCCATGTTTGGATACTCCTGGACAACCCATTTAACAAGCCCCCCCCCCTCCCCCGTGTCTCTTATTAGAGCTACACACGCCTGGGACTGGTTGTTCTACCATGTTGGGAGTTGTAGTTGTACAGCAGCCTGGAGGAATCCGTAATATCTGTACCTTAAGTTTATGGCTGCACTAAAGTCTGCACTTTTGCCCCCTTGACATGAACTGTGAGTCCATCGCTCAGTGCGCTCTCCCCAAACCAGTGACAGCCTAAGGCTGGGTTCACACCTGAGCGTTTTACAGCGCGTTCCTACACGCTGTAAAACGCTCAACAAGGAGAAACCAATGCTTCCCTATCGGCATGGTTCTCACCTGGGCGTTTTACAGCGCGTACGATCGCGCTGTAAAACGCCCGACGCCCCAAGAAGTACATGAGCTTCTTTGGGGCGTCTTGTCGCGCGTTCCCGTACATAGACTTTCAGGAACGCGCGACAATGGGCGTTCGCTTGTCTCTGTATGGGCGATTGCAAACGCCGGTACAATCGCGCATACAGAGCGCTCCATCGCGAACGCTCAGGTCTGAACCCAGCGTAAGGGCTCATGCACACAAACTTTTTTGCGTTCTGTATACGGACCGTATTTTGATTTTGTATACGGTCCGTATACGGAACCATTCATTTCAATGGGTCCGCAAAAGATGCGGACAGCACTCTGTGTGCTGTCCGCATCCGTTGCTCCGTTCCGTCATGACCCTGCAAAATTTATGAGACATGTCTTATTCTTGTCCGTTTTGCGGACAAGAATAGGCATCTCTATAATGGGCCTCCTGTTCCGTTCAGCAAATTGCGGAAGGCACACAGGCGGCATCCGGTTTTTGCGGAGCGGGACCGCCAAAAACGGCACGGTCGTGTGCATGAGCTCTAAGGGGCCTCTTCTAAACATGATGTCACCGATGGATCAGACATGTCAGCGGGCACCAGCGTGCCCACCCACCAGGACAAATGCCACTTCCCGCTGCCTCCAATGAACCTCGGGCTGAAGGCAATTTTTTGGGGGAGTCAAGGGGGGGGGGGGGTCTCCCCTTTTTTCAGAAGTCCCCCAGGCTTCCCAGGGGGAGGACAGGTATGAATTGCTCTATTTGCCATTCAAACTTTATAACCTTGGGATTTGTCACCCAGCTTTCCAAAACAAAGGCTCTGTTCACATCTGTGCTGGTAAATCCAGTCACACAAGCAAAATGACAAAACTGATGGCAGCGCCAGACGGATCTGACACCGACGACGCTGATGGGCCCCTTTGGCTATAACGAAGACCATCAGTTTGCTGGAAACAATATGAAAACCAACAGAAGACACAACCAAGTGACAAACCCAGCAGCGCTGCACCTTCAAACTGAACCCTGCAGCATCTGTCTGTAACCTCAACCTCATAGATCAGACAAGCGCCTCATCTCAGCTCCTGCGCCCAAGGTGCAGAGGAGTCCCGGGTGAGGCAGATGTACTCACCGGCAGCCATGGAGCAGAGGACGCCCGAGCTGCTGACAGTCCTCCCAGGAATGAACCGGTTCAGCTCTGCGCTCGGCTTGTGGTGCAGTAATTATTGTTATTATGACTAAACCGTGTGCGTGAGAGGGCGTGAACCAGCGGCGTACCTGCAACGTGCACTTGTAACGAGCCGCTACCTAGAACAGGACTCTCTGTATCTTACTCACATGGAAGGAGTCGGAATCCATCATCCTGGGCAGCAGCTGGAGGACGTTGTTCTCCTACGACACGTGGCGCACTGTCCCTTTTCCTTAACCCCTGTCTTTTAGAGCCATAGAAAGTGTTTTTTTTAATTTTAATATTATTTATTATTTTGCATCAATGTAGCAATTAAAAAAAACTTTTTTAATGTTTAATTTTCAAGCAAACCTGAAAAAAGTCTATATCTAGACATACCACTGTCATGCCCTAACAGGTGCCTGTGCATATGTCTTAACAGCAGTGGGGTACCGGCCATGGAGGCCGATTGTGTGACTGCTGGGTGGCCCGAGGGAAGGGGGGCCCAGCGCAGCTGCCACAAGGGGGAGCTCAGTGCAAAGCAATAATTTACAGTTACCACTGCATTCAACTGCAACTGTGTAAAATACTGTGCCCTGAGCTCCCCCTAGTGGTGGCTGCAGGCAAGCTTTTTTTTTATATATTGTGTGAACTCCTTATTTATAAAGCACCCAGAAGTTGGCTAAAGTCAGTGATGCGGAGGGTCGCTTTTTTATTGCAATTTTTTATTAACAAATTTTTTCTGCTTAATAAGAAAAAAATAATTTCCTGGACGTCACACGGCAGCTGCCTACAGACTACAGGAAATTTTCAAGTAAGTATCCGCTTTCCTGGACGTCCTGCAGGTTGTCCCCATAGTATTTCCCCCTTGACCCTCCATACCAGAATAAGATTTTGTCATATAGAAGAAACCGCAGCACTCTCCTGTCTTCAATTCAGTGGAAACTTCATATAAGTAATTTATTTCACCAGCAAAAAAAAAAAAAAAAAATGCGACGAATTTGACCGTAAAGGTCTTTCTCAAGCCTTGAGAAAGACCTTTACGGTCGAAACGTCGCTTTTTTTTTTTTTTTTTAAATTTTTTTTTTTGATGGTGAAATAAATTCCACTGAATTGAAGACAGGAGAGTGCTGCGGTTTCTTCTATATGACGCATCCAAGGGGGAACTTCTGACTGGCTCCCAACACGGCTGGCACCACCACAAGATAAGACTTTAATTTTTCGTTGTGCTGCTATACGCATTTTTTCCTAAGAATAAGATTTTGAACACATTAACTTGCAGTTGTTTGGCTTGGGTTTGGCTGCTTCGTGACCATCATCTATCAGAAGAATCGGGTCACCTGACACCATTTGCAAAAGCAAGATGGTCTCTATCTGCAACAGCCTTAATGGACCTCCTTGATTTGGGGGTGAGGTTACAGGACTCTCTCTTAAGCCTCAAGTGCCCTAGCTTGGATCTCTCTGTTTGCAGCTCAGCTCCACTGTGTCTGGCTACTGTGGCAGTCATCATACTTTACCCATGCTTTTGAGTCAATAGGCTGGCTCTGAGACTGATGTACGAGACTGGGCATACGCTCCTTTATGACAAGCAGAACTGACTTTGCTGCCTCTTCTTTTCATGGACCTACTTCTCTCATCTGGCACTACTATGTGCAGGGGGGAGACTCTCCTCCTGCATTCTCTGCTCTCTGCTCACCAGCTGCTGCAGCAGGTCATTCCTAGCACTTACCCCCAGCAGGTCATTCCTAGCACTTACCCCCAGCAGGTCATTCCTAGCACTTACCCCCAGCAGGTCATTCCTAGCACTTACCCCCAGCAGGTCATTCCTAGCACTTACCCCCAGCAGGTCATTCCTAGCACTTACCCCCAGCAGGTCATTCCTAGCACTTACCCCCAGCAGGTCATTCCTAGCACATACCCCCAGCAGGTCATTCCTAGCACATACCCCCAGCAGGTCATTCCTAGCACTTACCCCCAGCAGGTCATTCCTAGCACATACCCCCAGCAGGTCATTCCTAGCACTCACCCCCAGCAGGTCATTCCTAGCACTCACCCCCAGCAGGTCATTCCTAGCACATACCCCCAGCAGGTCATTCCTAGCACATACCCCCAGCAGGTCATTCCTAGCACATACCCCCAGCAGGTCATTCCTAGCACATACCCCAGCAGGTCATTCCTAGCACTTACCCCCAGCAGGTCATTCCTAGCACTCACCCCCAGCAGGTCATTCCTAGCACTTACCCCCAGCAGGTCATTCCTAGCACTTACCCCCAGCAGGTCATTCCTAGCACTCACCCCCAGCAGGTCATTCCTAGCACTCACCCCCAGCAGGTCATTCCTAGCACTTACCCCCAGCAGGTCATTCCTAGCACTTACCCCCAGCAGGTCATTCCTAGCACATACCCCCAGCAGGTCATTCCTAGCACTTACCCCCAGCAGGTCATTCCTAGCACTCACCCCCAGCAGGTCATTCCTAGCACTCACCCCCAGCAGGTCATTCCTAGCACTTACCCCCAGCAGGTCATTCCTAGCACTTACCCCCAGCAGGTCATTCCTAGCACTTACCCCCAGCAGGTCATTCCTAGCACATACCCCCAGCAGGTCATTCCTAGCACTTACCCCCGGCAGGTCATTCCTAGCACTTACCCCCAGCAGAGTGTACACCTGGCAGCATGCACTGCTCTACTATGCAAAATGGTTTCCAATCTATCCAGCACTTATCCTCCCATTTGGCTTGAGCAGGAGGTGCACTAGTCATGGCACCACTCATATGGATTTAGACTTGGCATCTCCTTCTACAACTCAAGGAGGTCAGAGAGACGCTGTGCTGCTCTTCTGGGGGGGCAGCGGCGGTGGAGCAGTAGTGCCGCTCATCTTTTCTGGGGCAAATGGGGGCTTTTTTCGCCCCTTACGCTAGACCTTTACTTTCAAGTTTAGTCCCTGAAGATCCAAGTCCATCAGACCATTCCAGGCTGCAATGTTCCTCCATATGTTTTCTCTGGCCCTCGTACCTGCTGCTGTTGACTATTCCGTATCTTGCACTGATGAGGACTAACATTCCTGAATTGCTTATACCTTTCCATCTCTGGTGGCCAATCTGTGATTCTGGAGGCATCATAGAAATCATGGTTAAAGTGGTTGTCCATGATTAGAAAAACTTGGCTGCTTTCTTCCAAAAACAACTCCACCCTTTTCCATGTGCTGTGTCTGGTATTACAAATCGACTCCATTGGAGTCAATAGCACAGAGCTGCAATAAGACACACAACCTGTGGCCAGGGGTGGTGCTGTTTTTAGAAGCAAGCAGCCATGTTTTTCTAATCCCAGACAACCCCGTTAAAATCAGATTTCAAGATTATGTCATGAACTTGATCTGTGAACAAGGTCGCAGGAATGATCAAAGTGGCTTTGATCTTCTTCCTTTTACGATGATGTCAGTCCTGCTCGTCGTTCACACCTCCTCCCTTCTCACAATGACTGATTCACACACAGGAATCTTTACAAGACAGTTACAGGCAGTATGAATCCATCCATAACCAAGTTCACTGTCTATAAAAAATGTCATATTTCATCAGTCATTGCTCGGGATCATCTGCTAGTGGTGACGCCTCCAACATCTCCTGTCTGTGAATACAAACAGCGTACAATTTATGGGATCTACAATCTACTCTTATACTAAAGATGACTGCTTTCTTCCAGAAATAACGCCACCCCTGTCTATGGGTTTTGTATAATATTGCAGCATTTATGAGAATGGGATTCAGCTGTAGTACCAGACACAGTCTATCCACTGCAGTGGCGCTGTATCCCCTGTCGTACTGATGACTGATGTGCTGCCCCCTTGTGGATTAATGGCCAGTTGCTCCTAAAGTAAAGGTGCACCTCTTCCTCCGAACTGCACACGTCACTCGCATGACCTTGATTCCTCATCGTCCTCCACCTCATCTTCCACCCAGTCTTCACCCCTCCTTGCCAGTCTGCACACTGCAGAAAGTTGGCACCTGTGTTTCGTCATCATCAAAGACGTGCTGCGATGGTCCTCCCATGTCCTCATCCTGAAACATAAGTGTTTGGGCATCAGTGCACTCAATCTTTTCCACTTCTGGGGCAGTGCTATGTGGACGGCCCTTGGAAACCCTGCTAACAGAGTCATCAAAAAGCAGAAGAGACTGCTGCATGACTTGGGGCTCAAACTGTTCGGCTGATTTGCAAGGGGGTGAGGTGAAAGACTGATGGCCATGGGCTGCAGGTGCCAACTCTGATTTTTCAGCAGGAGACTGGGTAGGAGACAATGTGAAGGAACTTGTCACCGCCAGTTCTCTGAGAAGGTCTGGCAGACGTTCTTCTCTACCTCTTGCATGACGTTCTTTGTTTTGGTTTCACTTTGTCATCTCCTTTCCTTCTCCCAGCTGTCACCTATTTACACTAATTGCCTCCCTTTATATTCCCTCCCATACTGCCTCACTTTGCGGTTTATACTACTTCCTGGATTGAAGTGTTCACTGCTGGAGGCTGCTGCTGATGATTCCTCAGATAAGTCTTTTTCCTTTATTTGTGTTTCCTTGCTGGCTTGATTCTAGGTGACCCTGACTCCCTCCGTATTAAGTGCAGGGAGCCGGTGGTCGTGTCCCCTCACTATTATAGGGTTTTCAGGTGTCACACAGTATTAGGTACGTGGGCATGCAATCGTCTACCATAAAGATCTTTGCATGGGCATAGCAGTCAGGGAGAGCTCTAGGGGTTTTATAGGGCTCACCCATATGCTCCTTAGTTTGGGATCAAGCCAGTCGGATGTTTATTTATAAGTTCCAGCTTTCTGCAACACCATCCGTGAGAGAACTGGAGGCACTGTCAGCCACCCAATCTACTACCGCCTCTACTTGTTCTGGCCTCACCATTCGTACACCAGTATTCGGGCCTACAAAATAACGCTGAACGTTCTGTTGCCTACGTGCATCTGAGGAAGGTGTTTCGTTTTTCCGTGTAGCTGGCACAGATCGACCACGTCCTCTCCCTGCAACAGGACCTTCACCAGCAGCACCACGACCGGGGCCACGTCCCTTATTTGATGCTCTCCTCATTCTTTGAGGTCACCCACTGAACTAACAGACAGATCAACTATAATATTTTCCCTGTCATGTATGCAGTGCAGGTGTAATTCATGCAATAAATGTGTATATGTCACACACCAATCTAACAGACGGATTAACCGTATTTTTCGCCTTATAAGACGCACCTAGCTTTTTGAGGGAGAAAATAAGAAAACAAATATTTTGAACCAAAAGGTGTGCTTTTGGTGGGTTTTGAACTAATGGTGGTCTGTGGATGACACTATTATGGGGGGGATCTGTGGATGACACTGTTATGGGGATCTGTGGATGGCACTGTTATGGGGAGGGGGATCTGTGGATGGCACTGTTATGGGGAGGGGGATCTGTGGATGACACAATTGATGGAAACACCACTGAAATGGTTCGGGAACAGCATGGGGAGGATGTCTGGATGCATCTTGGACTCCCAGGTCGCTGCTGGGAACGATGTTGTCCGAGTAGTAGGCCACTTTTACAGACTGACAATAATACGCACAAACTGAAGATAAAATCGATTTTAGAGGAAAAATTGTTAGGAAACACTCTTTCCTGTATATTTACTTGTATATAAAGTGCAAGTTAAGCCAAAAATGTTGTTGATTTTTGGAACTGAGGCCATGATTAGGAGGGACGGCCGGTGGCATCCGTATTGCGCCACTAGAGGTGAAATTCGTGGACCAGCGCAAGACTAACCACAGTGAAAGCATTTGCCAAGAATGTTTTCATTAATCAACAAAGAAAGTCGGAGGTTTGAAGACGATCCGGCGGCGTTTTTCCTATGGACCAAAGTCTTTGGGTTTCCGGGGGGAGTATGGTTGCAAAGCTGAAACTTAAACTAATTGATGGAAGGGCACCACCCGGAATCGAGCCTGCGGCTTAATTTGACTCAACACGGCAAACCTCACCCGGCCCGGACACGGAAGGGATTGACAGATTGATAGCTCTTTCTCGATTCTGTGGGTGGTGGTGCATGGCCGTTCTGAGTTGGTGGAGTGATTTGTCTGGTTAATTCCGATAACCAACGAGACTCCTCCGTGCTAATTAGTTACGTGACCCCCGGCGGTGAGGATTGTGTTGACCAGACTCGTATGGTAGAGTGCCTGCTGCTTAGATGACCATCGAAAAAAATTATAGTTGACGGCCTGCAGGTGAGCTGACCATCGCAAACATTATGGGCGAGCGCCTGCTGCCGCTTTCTTGACTCTAGATAACTTCTGCCTGATTGTACGTCCCCGTGACGTCAATGATCCATGTGGATGTCTTCCCTATCAACTTTCGATGTTCTTTTATGCGCCTAACATGGTGACCACGGGTAACGGGGAATCAGTGTTCGATTCCAGAGAGGGAGCCTGAGAAACTGCTACCACATCCAAGGAAGGCAAGCGGGGGGCGTGCAAATTACCCACTCCCGACTGTCAGAAGCGGACACCGTCTATTGAAAAATAAAATTTTATGTCACAGAAAATTTTTAGAAGAGCACACGTTACACAGCAGATGTGGGCCTGGTCAGGTCACTGTCAGAAGCAGACACCGTCTAGGGAAAAAGTACACTGGATATCACTGATATTTTAGGGATGCGCACACTTTACACAGGAGATGTGGCACGGATAATTTACAGGTAAAAATGGAAAAATTAGAATATTGTGCAAAGTTCATTTATTTCAGTAATGCAACTTAAAAGGTGAAACTAACATATGAGACTCATTACATGCAAAGCGAGATATTTCAAGCCTTTGGGTCCATTCACACGTCCGTGTGTGTTTTGTGGATCCGCAAAACACGGACATCGCGATGTGCGTTCCGCATTTTGCGGACCGCACATCGCCGACACTTAATAGAAAATGCCTATTCTTGTCCGCCTATTCTTTTTTGGGATAGAAATTGCACCCGGAAGTGCAGATCCGCAATTCCGGATGCGGAACGAAATTGCGGACGTGTGAATAAACCCTTTGTCTGTTATAATTTGGATGATTATGGCTTACAGCTTATGAAACCCCAAAGTCACAATTTTGAGGTCCCCTTTTGCTCAGGGGGTATGGGTTAGTTAGCTGACTAGAGTGCGACACTTTGAGCCGAGAATATTCAATCTTTTCACAGAGAGTGTATTGAATATTATTTTTGTACAAAAAGGTTTCAGAGACTCAAAAGTCCTTGTAAGGACTATTGTGTGTGACAGTTTCTAGCGCATCCTGCGCAAAATACCGTGTAATAGGCCAATTCCTTTGAAGTTGCATTACTGAAATACATTTTGCACAATATTCTAATTTTTCAAGTTTCACCTGTAACTGTCCGCAGCGGACACAGTCTACGGAAAAAGTGCACTGGATGTCACTGATATTTTAGGGATGCGCACAATGTACACAGGAGATGTGGCGCGAATAATTTAACTGTCCGCAGTGGCCTATTACACAGTATTTTGCGCAGGATGCGCTACAAACTATCACACACAATAGTCCTTACAAGGACTTGAGTCTCTGAAACCTTTTTGTACAGAAATAATATTCAATACACTCTGTCCCTTCCTATGCTCAGCTCTCCCTGACTTAGAATGAGCCGAACACGCGTCATCGGGTGCTTTATAGCACCCGATGACGCGTTCCAGCCAGCCAATCACTGTAATGCCAGTAGCCAACATGGCTACTGGCATTACAGTGAGGGCAGTACCTACCTGCACGTTTATTGGCTGCTTATCAGCCGCAAAACGTGCGGGGAGGAGACTCGATCATGGTACTCGAGCACATGTGGTACTCGGCCAAGTACCGCCATGTGCCGAGCATAGCGATGCTCGAGCTGAACTGGTATTCGGCCGAGCGTGCTCGCTCAACACTAGTGCCCATCATTATTCTTAGTGGCCAGTGGGAAAACTGCAGGATTTAAAGTTTTTGTTTAACCACTTGCCGCACACGTAACGCCAAAAGGCGTCCGGGCGGCGGCAGTCTCAGGCTCAGCGACGCCCATTGGCGTCATCTCGTGTGAGCCGAGATTCACAGCGCGTTCACAGCGACACAAAGCTGAGAAGTTAAACTACAGCCTGCCAGCGATGATCATTCGCTGGCAGGCTGTAGATGCGATTTTTTTAACATCAGAAAGGTATATCGGACACTGTTTTGATAACAGCGTCTAATATACCTGCTACCTGGTCCTCTGGTGGTCCCTTTTGCTTGGATCGACCACCAGAGGACACAGGCAGCTCAGTAAGTAGCACCAAACACCACTACACTACACTACACCCCCCCTATCACTTATTAACCCCTGATCACCCCCCTGTCATTGATCACCCCCCTGTAAGGCTCCATTCAGACGTCCGTATGTGTTTTGCGGATCCGCACATTGCCAGAACTATATAGAAAATGCCATTTCTTGTCTGCAATTTCGGACAAGAATAGGACATGTTCTATATTTTTGCGGAACGGAAGTGCGGACCCGGAAGTGCAAAGTCTGTCCCCATAGAAATTAATGGGTCCGCAATTCCGTTTCGCAAAATGCGTAACAGAATTGCGGATGTGTGAATGGGGCCTAAGTTAGTTAGCTACTTGTTAGGTAGTATCTGTAAGTGATCAAGACTGATCGCAATCAGATCTATATTAGTACATTAGGGTCACCTTAGGCTCTACAAAAAACACAGTGTTCGCCCGATCAGGCCTGATCTTGTGCGCACACTTGCGTTCAGTCCGCCCCACCGCAGTGACAGAAATATATATATTTTTCTGATCACTGCAAAAACACAGTAAAATCGCTGTGGCGCTATAAAGATCACTTTTGAGGGGCATGTCGAGTTCAGATTTTTTATTTTATTAATTTTTTTGCCACAGGTTAGCGGAAATAGTTTTTTTTTTTTTCTTACAAAGTCTCATATTCCACTAACTTGTGACAAAAAATAAAATCTTACATGAACTCACCATACCCCTCACGGAATCCAAATGCGTAAAAATGCCCTGTGAAATCCTGAAAGTACTCATTGGAATTTGAGCCCCTTTGCGCATCTTGGCTGCAAAAAAGTGTCACACATGTGGTATCGCCGTACTCAGAAGAAGTAGGGCAATGTGTTTTGGGGTGTATTTTTACATATACCCATGCTGGGTCAGAGAAATATCTCTGTAAATTGACAACTTTGTATACATTTTTTTTTAAAAGTTGTCATTTACAGAGATATTTCTTACACACAGTATGGGTATATGTAAAAATACACCCCAACACACATTGCCCTACTTCTCCTGAGTACGGCGATACCACATGTGTGACACTTTTTTGCAGCCTAGGTGCGCAAAGGGGCCCAAATTCCAATGAGTACCTTTTAGGAGGGCATTTTTAGACATTTGGATTCCAGACTTCTTCTCACGCTTTAGGGCCCCTAAAATGCCAGGGCAGTATAAATACCCCACATGTGACCCCATTTTGGAAAGAAGACACCCCAAGGTATTCCCGTAAGGGGTATGGTGAGTTCATAGTAGATTTTATTTTTTGTCACAAGTTAGTGGAATATGAGACTTTGCAAGAAAATTAAAAAAATAATAATTTCATTTTCCGCTAACTTGTGCCAAGAAAACACAAAAAAAAAAAAAAAACCTTCTATGAACTCGCCATGCCCCTCACGGAATACCTTGGGGTGTCTTCTTTCCAAAATGGGGTATTTATACTGCCAGCATTTTAGGGGCCCTAAAGCGTGAGAAGTAGTTTGGAATCCAAATGCGTAAAAAATGCCCTGTGAAATCCTAAAAGTACTCATTGGAATTTGGGCCCCTTTGCGCACCAAGGCTGCAAAAAGTGTCACACATGTGGTATCGCCGTACTCAGAAGAAGTAGGGCAATGTGTTTTAGGGTGTATATTTTTACATATACCCATGCTGGGACAGATAAATCTCTCTGTAAATGACAACTTTTTAATTTTTTTTTATACAAAGTTGTCAATTTACAGAGATATTTCTCTCACCCAGTATAGGTATATGTAAAAATACACCCCAAATCACATTGCCCTACTTCTCCTGAGTACGGCGATACCACATGTGTGACACTTTTTTGCAGCCTAGGTGCGTAAAGGGGCCGAAAGTCCAACGAGTACCTTTAGGCTTTACAGGGTTGCTCACAATTTAGCCCCGCCCAAAATGCCAGAACAGTAAACGCACCCCACAAATGACCCCATTTCGGAAAGTAGGCACCCCAAGGTATTCACTGAGGGGCATAGTGAGTCCGTGGGAGATTTTTATTTTTTTTTGCCAGAAGTTAGCAGAAAGGGAAACTTTATTTTTATTTTTTCCTCAGAAAGTGTCATTTTCCGCTAACTTGTGAAAAAAAATTAAATCATACATGAACTCACCATGCCCCTCCACGAATACATTGGGGGGGTTTTCTTTCTAAAATGGGGTCAAGAAACATGACAGGTGCTCAGAAAGTCAGAGCTGCTTCAAAATGCGGAAATTCACATTTTTGTACAATAGTTTGTAAACGCTATAACTTTTGCGCAAACAAATATACACTTATTGGATTTTTTTTGTATCAAAGACATGTAGCACAATAAATTCTGAAACAAACTTGTATAGAAATGTAATTATATTTGAACAATTTTACCAGAAAAAGTTTAAAATACTTTTTTGGAGAAAATTGCGGTCTATTTTAATTAATATTAGAAAAACGCAAAAAACTCTCAGCAGCAATCAAATACCACCAAAAGAAAGCTGTATTTGTGAGAAGAGAAGGAGGTAAAATTCATTTGGGTGCCAAGTTGCATGACCGAGCAATAAACCGTTAAAGTTGTAAAGTGCAGATTTGTAAAAAAAAAAAAAAAGGGCCTGGTCACTAGGGGGGTATAAACCTGTGGTTTTAAATACAGATCGTGACATGAAAAATTAAAAATAACAATCCAGAATTCTTTAAAAATATGTTAAACATAAAAAATGTGATTTAAATAGGTCCTTTTCTGCTGACACATTGCCTTTAAAAGGTGCACGTAGGTGGCTCTGGCTGTTACAGACAGCTCTACAGCTATTGGATCAGGCCTGGCGGTCCCGGAGTGGGAAGTGACACCTACAAGGACGACGCTCCGTCTAATTGCATAAACCGCCTGCGAACAGATCTACCGCGCGCCGGTCAGGAATGTGTCAGACTTTCCGATGGGAATCCTACTCGCTGCCATGGGCATAAGTCAGATCTGTGGTTAACCAGAAAAAATGTACAAGATGACATTGTGAAAAATTCAGGTCAAGAACACGTCCTCCAAAGCGGACAGGAGAATTAGCCCATTGTCTAAGACCAGGTAAGGAGGCGAAGGAGAAAATTCTTGTGGTTGCATAGACATTGGGTTAGAGCTGAAGATGACAAGAAGCAGAGGTGCCAGGGAACAAGGTCGAAAACCTGGCAGGTGGAGACGGTAATGCTGCCACAGCCACCCATTACCCCCGCTGGCGTCCATTTTTCGCTTTATGAACATAGCGCCATAGGGGGTCAATTACTATCCAGAAATAGGCCTATATTAGGCGTATTTCTGGCACAGATTGCAGCGCAAAGATAGGAAGACCCATCTCAGTCATCATTTTCGACGCCTGTTTAAGAGTACAAATTGGTCTAAATGTACGACAGCAAGAAAGCAGTCTTGGGGTACATTCACACGTCCGTAATTTGGGTCCGCATTTGCGGACCCATTCACTTTCAATGGGTCTGGAACGGATGCGAATACGCATTTCCAGGATCCTGATCCGCAATTCCGTTCCTGAAAAAATAGAACATGTCCTATTCTTGTCCGCAATTGCGGACCAGAAAAGGCATTTTCTATTATAGTGTCTGTGATGTGCGGTCCGCAAATTGCGGATCGCACATTGCAGGTGTCCGTGTTTTGCGGATCTGCAAAACACTTAGACGTGTGAATGGACCCTTAAATTTAGAATCGGTGGTGGATATGCTGCAGTTATGTAGAGGCCGGCGCCTCTTCATAACTTCGGCAGATCCACCGCCAGCTATAGGGTTTATAAAGAACGGCGTCTAAAACACAGGTCTTAATAAATGTGCCCCTAAGGCTACATGCACATGACCGTATCCGTTTTGCAGTCCGCAAAAAAAAAAAAAAAAAAAAAAAAAAAAAAGGGACGACATCCGTATGCCATCCATTTTTTTGGGCAGATCCATTGTAACAATGCCTAAAACGGACAAGAATAGGACATGTTCTATTTATTTATTTTTTTGCGAGGCTATGGAACGGGCATACTGATGCGGATAGCACACGGTGTGCTGTCCGCATTTTTGCGGACTCATTGAAATGAATGGGTCCGCATCCTATCCGCAAAGAAAAACGGAACGGACACAGAAATAAAATACGTTTGAGTGCATGAGGCCTTAGTTTGTTCAAGAATCTGCAGAGGGCCAACTCATTCAACGAACTAACCCTGAAGCCTCATGCGGAAGACAGTTCCATAATCTCACTGCTCTTACAGTAAAGAATCCTGTCTATGATGCTGAAAACCTTTCCTGTAGCGAGGACCAAGATCATACATGATTGTATGTGCAGTCTGAATAGTGATCTGTCTGAGGTGCAGCTAGACCCTTTCCCATGCATCCCTCGACTTTGTCTTGGCAGCAGCTACCTGACGCTTGCTGCTATAGTTCAGCATTCCCTGACCGTTCATACCTCAAAAGCCACATTTGACACAGAAATGGTTGCAAGTCACATGCACATGTCCTCTCCTAATTAACCTGTATAAGATACTGGACGGGTGCTGGATGGTGACCAGTCAACGGTCTGAACCGGCGTATAGAACAGGCTCTCCACACCCAACGTCGTATCCGGCAGAACAGAGGCGCTGGATGACGACTATTAAAGGGAGCCGTTCTACCTGTCCCCAAAGGGGTTGGCTGCTTTACGTATTATCGTGTTGAATGAACACTTATTAGATTGTAAGTTCTGCACCACTTCCTGAAGCCATGCTCCCTTGTTAGCCAAGTCTTCCCTCCCATCTTTCAGCTGCACAGCGCGTAGACATGAAGGACACTAATGCTTCAATGGCAGATGGCAATGGGTGAGTTGCTTCATGTTCCCTTCCACTGGCAGCCATTTTCAAAATGGGGGCAGCGTGCGGTCAGAATATTTGGCCAATATGGGGGCACGGTTTTGGGAACTGTCCAAATGCCTCAACACATTTGACATAATTACGTATCCCTTTAAACATAAGCATGGCTCCTCACCCAACCGCAGCTGCGGACAAGAATAGGACATGTTCTATCTTTTGCGGAGCTGCGGACCCGAAGATCCATTCCGTCCCCATAGAGATGCGGACCCATTTGCGGACGTGTGAAATGGACCCTAAAGGAGCAGTCATCATTACGTTTTTCCATAGCTTGTCCTGTCCCTTTTCACTATAGAAATAGGTGAGGGTTTCCTGCTAGACCAGGGATCAGCAGCCTCCGGCACTCCAGCTGCTGTGAAACTGCAACTCCCAGCATGGACACCAACTCGGCTGTTTTTGTAACTCACATAGAAGGTAAAGGAGGATTCTGGGAGTTGTAGGTTCAGAACAGCTGGAGTGCCGGCGGTTGCCGATCCCTGTGCTAGACCCATTGCAAATGTACTGGATTAGCAGGCAGTGGCAAGCCGTACAGCCGGTGCTCACGAGACACGGGTTATAGTGAAATCCTTTGCTCAGTGACAACACATGTGACATATGTAACCCGCCATTTAGGTGTCTCTCTGCGCCGGTCAATTAAATGGCATCATGTCCCTTAGTGACCACACAGTACACAAGGACTATACTAGACTCTGTACATGATGAGTGACTGGTCAGAACCATCATTTCCAACGTAAAGCCTGTAGGGTTTTGAACATTTAAACATCACACGTGAGGAGCGTGGCTTGTTGAAAAGCGGGCACAGCCTAAGATGTGCCAGAATTTTGGCACAAAATGCTGTCGCATCTTAAAGGGTCATCTCCCCATTTTCACCCCTCCAACATTTCATGCTCCGATGCCCTCCCTTGTCCTGCGCTGTATAGAGCAGGGCAAGGGCTTTTTGTTTTCTTTGGTACACTGCTAGGTGGAGGCTTCCTCCTAGCAGTGAGCCTGGTGAGGTCACCGGCTCTGATGGGCGGACTTTAGCACTGCCCTAGCCGTTCTACATCCTGCCCATCATTGCAGGTGATGTCACCAGGCTCACTGCTAGGTTGAAGCCTCCGCCTAGCAGTCCCTATGGAGAGCCCAGTATGCCACCAGATCTCCATAAAAAGCCTGGGTGAAAATGGGGATATGTCCGGGTTCAGCTCTGACCCCTTTAAGCCAACCAATAGGTGATATGAAGTTGGACAAAAAAAAAAAAGTCTAGTCCTGCAGCAAATTTGCCGCAGACTTAGATGCTCTACATTCACGACGTCCACCTTTTAGACAGGATTCAGAAGTCGGCCATACTACACCTCATCTTCAGACACACTTCTTCCTCTGCTATAAATGTGGTCAACACCAAGTCATGGAAAAATTTTAATCAACTAAAAGTATAATACAAACAAATATATACAAAACCGCCAGATATCTGATGCGTGGGGGCTCAGTCACTGTCACTACCGTCACTAGATGCTGAGCCCTGCTCGCTGCCGCTCTGTTCCTCGTTATCTTGCTGGGAACGGTCGCTCCCGAAAGGACTACTGCTGGCACTGCGGCTCCTTCTGTTTTTCTCTTCTTCCTCCTCTTCGCTGCCGCTGTCCTCTGCCTCACCGCCACTCTCATTCTGGGCATCCTCATCACTGTCGTCATCATCGCTTCCAAAGATCTCCTCCTTGTCTCGAGCAGCTCTGTCCTCCTCACTGCTTTCCTTATCCTCCTCCTTCTCCTCCGGCACGTCTTCCCGCTCGCTTTCGCTGCCAGAAGCCTCGCCGGCACTCCCCTCCTTCTCGCTCTCACTGCCCTTCTCTCCATCTTCTGCATCTGTGAAAGAACGAGGCAAGAATCAGGTTAAGTAAAGTTTCAAAGCAGATGAAAATCTACCTACAATGTGCTAACTTATCGCCCTCTTGTGGCAAAAAGATATAACTGTAAGGAATATTCAGAGCAACATAAAACATAAGATTTTCCTGGTAGATCTGACAATTTAAGGTATGTGGGGGACTGGGCAATGTTATCCTGACACCTCCTGTAGCAGGGAAAACAAGGATCCAGCAGGCTGTTTTCCCAGAGATAAGCGGCATCAGGTGTATCTGTCAACTGCTTGCTTCCTGCCCTTTTAAATTAACACACACACTCCTGGCATGTTATCACAACGCTATTGCCTGTTTGAAGGGTTTCCTTGACATACCCTTAGGGTAAGGTCATCAATATCAGATCATCTGGGAGTCCGACTCCCAGCAATCAGCTATTTTCCTATAGAAGCAGTTACCAGCCTGAGCGGCCACTATATAGAGTACAGAGTTGTGTAACACCGGTATCCGAGCCTGTGATAACAGCTGATTGGCAGGGGTGCCAGGAGTCGAACCCATGCCAATCTGATATGGAAGACCTATACTACGCATAGGGCATTCATAAGTCCTGGAAAACCACTTTAAAAACAGGAAGAGAGGATTTGGATACAAAGCCCCAAACATGGAAAGTCGGGATAATAAATGAGAGAATAGTTGGAGATGTGTTGGGTTATCACTTACCTGATCCTGGAATTTCATGATCCACCTCAATCTCCTCTTCTTCCTCCTCAGGCTCATGGTTCTCCAGCTGAGCTCTGCGGGCTTCCTGCAAGTCCAGAGAAGATGATCAGAACCCCCCCGAAACACAGACTAATATCATATCAGAACTTTCACATGTTTGCATACATGGAGGGTGTCAAGGCATACTAGGAGTTTTATCTGAAGAGCCACAGGCTTCCGACCATTGCTCTACAGCATTTTTCCTTTTGAGCCCCTATTAGTACCTGAGCCTCCAACTCCTTCTCATTCATGTCTCTGTGTTTCACCACCAGTACAGCATTTGTTCCAGACTGGACGCCGGCCTTCACCCTCCTCTTGCTGAGACGCACTCTGCAAAATTGAAAGAAGCCTCCAGGTTTAACCACATACAGTCCCCAAACAAAACAGCCAAACATGAGCACCAAGAACCTACGCTTACCAATATCTCGACATGTCTGAGAAGAGGATGAGCAGCGGCGCAAGTAGGTAAGTCCAGATGTGTGGTATCTTTAAAATTTCTTTAATAAAGTTGTTTCTTTACAGGTGACGCGTTTCGGGGCCGAACCCGCCCCTTCATCAGACTAATCCGGGTATTTGGTCTGATGAAGGGGCCAGTCCGGCCTCGAAATGAGTTATCTGTAAAGATACAGCTTCAATAAAGACATATTTTAAAGATACTACGCATCTTGACTCACCTGGTTGTGCCGCAGCTCATCCCAAATCCTCTTCTCTGATCTCCTGAACCTCACACAGCGTGCCTGGCTGCACCAGCATCTGTATACAAACTATATACAGGCCTGCAGAGCGAAATCTGTGCTGTGGCCCCTTTAAAAAGGGATTTCTGGGATTTTAATATTGATGACCTATCCTCAGGGTAGGTCATCAATATCAGATTGGCGGGTGGTCCGACACCCAGCAACACCGCCGATCAGCTGAGGATTGGTAATCAATATTAAAATCTCAGAAAACCCTTTTAATTCTCAGGATCGGGGGGGGGGGGGGGGTAACAGATGTCCCCTCCTTAGCGATATACCATCCTCTTGTAAGATGGGGGATAACCATTTAAGGGGAAATAAACCCATATCTCCATTTGCTCGGCAGTTAAATGTAATTTATTGCTCCCTGGTTTCAGCTGTACAGGAGAATGAGCAGAGTGTTGTCAGTGCGATTATTAAAGTACAACTGTCGTATATTTTTTTTGGAGTATTGGATTGTGGTGATTAATCTCCTTGGTGGCCCTATTTCAACTTTTCACTGTGTATTCAATTACCCCTTAATTCCACATTTTTGTTCCCTGTACTGCCTACTTTTACCGGTGCTTAAAATAGGGTTGTTAGGCATGGTCCGTCTATGTGTTGCTAGGCAGGTCCGTCTATGTGTTGAAGGACGGAGGACGCAGAAGCACGCAGCCTGCAAGGTCAGATTACAGACAGCCAGGGACTGTAAGTAAATGATTAAAGCCAGGTCCTCCCCAGCAGCTGATAACAGTGCCTGGGCTGTGTGCACTTCTCCCTGTCCCTGCGCTTGGCAGACGCTCCCTCACTCAGCAGAGCTGGAGAATGCAGAGTGGAAGCAGCGCAGACCAGGGAAGGGAGGTCTGCCGTCTGCTCAGTGTATAGATGAAAGCAACATGTGGTAAGAAGACCCCTTTGTGCTGCAGGAGATTAACCATTTAGGGGGGAGGGCTCTGGTTACTGACACTTTTGGGGGGCTATTGTTACTGGCTAGTGAGGGCAGGCGGGATTAGCCTCAGGGTGAGGGCAGTGGCGGCCATCTTAACTGAATAGTGAAATTGCAGTTTTATGCAGACGGGTTGCTAAGGGCTGAATCTTATTAAATATGGGGCAAGTCAGTCTAATAGTAACTGATTCTGGAATATCATGTTATTAGTAACTACATATATGAAAATTGAAATTAGGGTCTAAGTGTGACAGTTAACCTTTAACATACTGCCATCCAGAAAAATGTCTATCATGATCTATGATTTTCTGCAGTGCGCAGACTGCTGCTCTTAAAATAAAAAAGTGGCGCAAAGTTTTACTGAAATGTACTAGAAATATAAGTTTTGTTGGTGTTTCTTTGGAAACTATTTGGTTAATACTTGCAGCTTTCAGGGCGACACCTGGCGGTAACTAAAGCTCTGTGGTTATGAAGTGCACCATAACAGCTGTGCAGCTGAAAAAGGTTTCCTCTACTGCAGGATCTTTGAGCAGGCTGAAAATCAGTATTACCCTGGGTTCACACCTGAGCGCTTCTCAAACGCGCGTTTTACGCGCGTTTTTTGTAATAGTAAACGCGCGTTTGACGCTCGTTTGTGTCATTGACTGCAGTGTCCTATGGCCACAAACGCGCGTCAAAACGCCCCAAAGAAGCTCAAGTACTTGTTTGAGCGTCGGGCGTTTTACAGCGCGTTCGTACGCGCTGTAAAACGCCCAGGTGTGAACCATTCCCATAGGGAAGCATTGGTTTTCATGTCTTGAGCGTTTTACAGCGCGTTTGAACGCGCTGTAAAACGCTCAGGTGTGAACCCAGCGTTAGGGATCTTTCACAGGAGCGGATCCCGTGCGTGGAATCCGCTGCGTGAAGGCGTGCCAAGCCGCACTCTGGACAGCAGAGACATGGAGCATTAACATGATTGATAATGCTCTTTGCCTATGTGATCTTTTTACTACAAAATCACTGTGACAACTTTATCTCGCTGTGATTTTGTAGTAAAAAGGTCACATAGCGGCACGGAGCATTATCAATCATGTTAGTGCTCTGTGTCTCTGCTGTCCGGAGCAGGGCTTGGCTCTCTTTCATGCAGCGGATTACCCGCACGGCGTCTGCTCGTGTGAAAAAAAGCCCTTATCCTCTCTTTCTGGGGAACGTATGATTAAGGGACCCTATGTGCATTTATGCATGTGTGGATTTCAGCAGCTCTTTACTTGCTTTAGCCTTAAAGCGTTTTTTCCGAGACCTAAACACAGATGACCTCTCCCCTGGATTGGTCATCAGTATCTGATCGGTGGGGGTCCAACACCCAGAACCCCTGCAGATTAGCCGATTGAGAAGGCAGCAGAGCTTGCAGTAGTCCTGCGGCCTTCTCGATGCTATCCCTAGACCAAGTGAGGACCCACGGCCTAGGTGTGAATGGGGCTGAGCTGCGATACCAAGCACAGCCACTATGCAATGTACGGCGCTGTGCTTGGCGACCCCCGCCGACCAGAAGATAGGTCATCAGTATATAAAATTCTTTTTTAATGCACCTTTAAAGTATAAATGTTCCCCACCTGGTCTCCAGCTCATTGTAGTAAACGCCGTCACCTTCACGGAAGATGAAGAAGTAGTTCTCTTCGTATCCCTTGCTGGCCTTGTTTTTGACGTTCCAGTTGTACTCTCTGGCGATCTTGTAATCATATCTGTAGAGAAAACGTTATCTGGTGAATGAGAGGCAAAGAAGATCTAACCACAAGACCATCACTGCCAGGCTAAAGCCAGCCATACACATTAAAGATCGTCTAAACCCAACGATCTCAGGTGACCGGCCCTCCAGCTGTTGTGAATTTACAAGTCTTAGCATGTTCCATTCACTTTTATGGAAGTTCTCAGAACAGCCAAGCAAGTGTGCATATTGGGGGCTGAAGTTTCACAACAGCTGGAGTGATGGAGGTTGCTGAACCCTGATCCAATCTGTATGGGGGGCCTCCAAACCCCCTTCCGACAGCAGATTTTAGAGTAAAGAAGGATTGGCATGATGGATTTCAACACGCCCAATCCATTTTTTCCCCTCAGTTGAGACAGCAGTTTACTCCACTCTGTTAAGAGAGCCAAGCCGAGTGTGCATGTGTACAAGGTCAGGAGGAATAGAGGTCGGCCAACTGAAGCGTAAGGCCAGATTACCACGTGAATGCCGTTCACTTACATATCTTCTGCCATGTAGTCCAGACCCTCATCTTGGTCTCTCTTCCTCTTCCGCATGGTTTCCTCACCTGGAAGAAAGTAGGCCACAAACTGGTTTCCTTCTTCATCCATCATACCCCTGTGGATACAGAAAGAAAAAAAAACACATGAATGATCTCATCTCACAAAGCCGCCTACAGACAATCCCAGCGTTATATGGCGGTAGTCTTCACCTGATCATGGCTTGAGACATCATATCCAGCGCCGCTGAGCCGGTCGCCTCCTTAGGAGCAGGATCAGAGTCAAAGATGACCTGAGCGCACGGATTGATCCACATCTGGAAACAGAGGGAGTCGGGGGATGAGCATCACATTTGCACATATGAGGGGGAAGCATGCAGACATAAGCAAACATCTGAATACCTTGAAATCAGGGAAGGCCGGCATGACCTCCACAGGGGTGACACGTGGCTTGCTGTAATGTTGAGTAATCTGATGGAGGGAAGTAAAGAGTTAATAGGATCACGATCACAAATATATGGGGGGCAGCCTTCCCATCTTGGGTTCTGTTCCTTTGCGCTTACAGCTTTCTGAGCGTCTTCAAAGGTTTTCTCGATAGCAGAGATCTGACTGTCCCTGTCCTTGTAGATGTCGTCCTCTGTGAACTGCTGCTTGACGGACACGCCAATCCTGGGCACAAGAAAATACCAAATATTAGTACAGATCCAATCACAGTGAACCCCAGGAAGACTAATGCCTCATCGAAACCAAAGATTTGGGGCGTTGACTGTGAAAAGAAGCCCAAAAGCAACCAAGTCAGAGCCCTCAGCCCTGGGAAGGGTTATTGCACCTGTGCTGCCAAGAGTGGGGATCAGTCACCAGGTCAGAGATTCATGGCAAATTCTATTAATATGCCATAAATCTCTCTTTAGGACCACTGCTGAGCTGCACATTAAGCTCTTGGGGCTCGGAGGTGCGCACCCACACAATGGCCGACTTAGAGATGTGGGGTCTGCGCATGAAAACATCAGCCATGTCACTTACTTGACCTCAGGCTTCTCATTGGAGATGCCGTATCTGTTGAACTCTGTGGAGATATACTCAGTCTTCCTCATCCACGGGACGACTTTAGCATGCTGCTGAGATCTGCGAGAAGAACAGAGGGTGAACACGGAAACAGGCAATGGAACACAGCCAGCCAGTCCTCTAGATTTAAAAAGGCACCCAAAACAAGGGAATCCTACTGAAGAAGTGCTTAACTTCCATTAAAAAGGGTGCCCCACCGTAAGCCAGGTGGCAGTGGGTCTGGGTGAACAGTGTGAAATGATCAGCATCCCCCCTCCTCCACACTATCACACAGGCAGATGTGTCACCAAGCATTGGCATCACCCTGATCTTCTAAAGCTGGCACCATAGGCATTGGATCCTTCAGACAAGGCTGTGCCTGCCACAGAAAAAGAACCAGCTTCCCCGATCACCGTTAGGGGCAGCTGTGCCAGCATCGAGAGCGCAATGCTCTTGGGTTTCCAGCGCTCAGATGCGTCGGTCACATTTGATCACAGCATCTGAGGGGCTTAAATGTCTGCCATCGGCGTTATTGCCAATCTCAGACATTAGCCCCTTAGTGAAACAGCAAGCACCCGCCAGCTATTGCGCTCACTCCGCTCTGGAGTGGGCGCCATCTTTAAAGAGATGACATCCACTGTACATGTCAAGGGGTTAAAGGAGCTCTCCGGGATATGAATATTGATGAACTGTCCTCAGGATAGGGCATCAATATCAGACTGACTCCGCCTCTCCACCTATGATGTCACGTCCATCGGCCACATGGCCTTTTATGCAGCTCAGACCCGAGTGGCACAGAGCTGCAGTACCAAGCACAGCCACTATACAATAGATGGCGCTGTGCTTGCTAAACTGTCCATTGGGTGCAGCGCTTGTCCAAGTACCACAAGCTCTTTAAACATCTGATTTTGTGGGTGGTGCGAGTCACATCCACACCTGTCTGATATTGATGACCTGAGGACAGGGCAACACATTAGTGTTCTTTCCCTCCTGCTAAAAACTCAGGGTAAGGCCTCATGCACACGACCGTTGTTTGTCTCCGTTCCGCCGATTTTAGCGTTTCAGATGCGGACCTATTCATTTCTATGGAGCCGTTGAAAATAGTCCACCGTTTGCCATCCGCGTCTGTGGTTCCAGTCCGTCAAAAAAATATAACCTGTCCTATTCTTGTCCGCGGAAAACCGTTTGCGGATCCATTCAAGCCAGTAGGACTGCTAAAAAACGCGGAGGCACACAAGATTGTCACCCATGTCCGCTTTATTCCTATCATTTGCATGGAAAACGGTCACACTTTCTTTTACCTTTCTTTATGTCTGGTGATCCTCCAAAAATAAAGGAAGACACACGGAAACGGATCACGGAACAACGGAACCCCATTTTGCGGAACGGAACACAACAACGGTCGCATGCATGAGGCCTAAGGCTGGATTCACACGTCCGTGGAACACGGTCTGTGTGATACCGGCCTGGATTTCTTCTGAGTGCAGGAGCGCACGGTGTCATTGGTTGCTATGACGCCGTGCGCTTCCTGCTGCCGCAATACAGTAATGCACTGTTATAGATCATACCAGTGCATTACTGTACTGCGGCGGCAGCAGGAAGCGCACGGCGTCATAGCAACCAATGACACCGTGCGCTCCTGCACTCAGAAGAAATCCAGGCCGGTATCGCACAGACAGTGTTCCACGGACGTGTGAATCCGCAATACACTCGGCCGGCACCCCCCATAGAACTGCCTATTCTTGTCCGCAATTGCGGACAAGAATAGGACATGTTCTATTTTTTTGCGGAGCAGTGGCCCGGAAATTCAGGGGCCGAAGCCCAGACGTTCGGGGGCCACGCTCCGGAAATGTGGAGAGCACGTAGTGTGCTCTCCGCATCCATTCCACTCCCATTGAGAATGAATGGGTCCGCACCCGTTCCCGATATTGCAAAACGGGTGCGGACCCATTTGCGGACGTGTGAACGGACCCTTACCAGTAGGGGGCCCATGTAATCTCTTATCTGCATGGCAGGACTTACCTCTTGGAGCTGCTGGGGGCTTGAATTTCCTCCTCAAGAAGTTTCTCATCGGCAATATCCAGAAGAACTGCAATCACAAAGAGGACAATGTGAGAGTCCATCACACGACCTCCGCCCAGCTCCGCTCCCGGCCTTACCATTTGTGTCGATACGGTAAGTATCAGGGTTGATGAGGTCGATGGTGACCCCCAGGTCCGGCTCCGTCAGCAGGTCATGTTTGTGCTGCTTCTCCAAGGAGGTGGCTTTATACTGCACAAACCTAGGAGAAGACGTGGACTGTGGTGAGAGGAGGCGACCTTCACCCCAAATATACAATTCTTCCGCTGACACTTACCTGTTCTGGTCAAAGGGGTAAGTGATAAACTTGGGGTCAAAGGGGATATCTGGGAGACTGTTGCAAAACTTCACTCGACAAACCACTCCCGACCTGCAGGACAAACGGGGGGGGGAAAGAAGGAAATGTCAACTCCAGGAACCAGAATAGATGTTCAGTTACGACTTTCTTCTCCATTCACATCTAAAGCTGCTTCCAGAGTCCTGCTGGTTTCCTGTTACCAGACAGCAGTCGCACATTTGCAACTCAGCGGTTCGGTTACACGAGGGGCGGAGCCAGATGTCCATGTTTCTGACAGCGGTCAACGGAATTCTGGAAACTGCTTTGGAAGTGACTGGAGACAACAATGTCAAATTACAGAATCGGTGCAACTTTGACAGTCCTGGTGCACTGCAGCCGGTCTATGTGCACGTCATCTACCTAGTGTCCCATTCACGCGGCCAAAAAAAAAAGCTGTAATGGCCGGAACCACCACCGTCAGTGTGCACGGAGATGAAGGCGTCTCAGTGATTGCATGACCGCCATGGCCTCTTCAAAAAGCTGAGGGTGGACCCCCACCCAGCCAATCCTGGGCACCCCTTTAAGAAGGATCTGTCCCCTCTCCTGACATGTCTGTTTTAGTAACTACTTGCATCCCCCATGTAATACCAACTGTGGAGCGTCTATTCTTATGACGATATGATGTGCCATACCTTTATTATTCCTACTAGAAATGTATGAATGAATGGTCAGCGGATGCTCCTGGGTGTTACCAGTAGTGGGTGTGCCCCTGCACACCGACACTATCCAATCAGCGCTGTCAGACTGTGCAAGGACCCACCCCTAACTGGTAACACCTAGCTTGGACCAGCTGGCAATTCATTAATAAATTTCTAGCAGGAGTAATAGAGGAACACCAAAAGTACATGGGGAATGCAAGTAGTTACTAAGACATGTATAAAGTAAAGCGGTGGCTCACTGTGGACGAAACTCAGGAACAGGTGCTGCTAGCCCAAAATGAGGGACACCCACCCTCTGAAGCAAAATGGATTTAAATAGTTAAAGTGATGGGCGAGCACACTTCATTTGGATCATAGAATAAAATTTAATTAAATCACAATGTTCAAACGTATCGGTCCAATTAAATAAAATACAATAAAATACGATATTAATAACAATTCAATCATACACGAATGAGGATAATGAAAGGGGCAATTGATTCATATGAACCCAATAGGTCTGGTATGACCAGAGTGCTAGACAGCATTAATGTCTTTTCAAATCCACAGATGTTCTAATAGTTTGGATAACGTTATTCCAGCATCAATATAGATGAATATGTAAAGATGTACAGAACAGTTCAGTCTCTGGTCAACTGGATAACTCAGATTGGTTCAAAAAACACATGTAGAATCGTTGGGTGCAGATCTTATGCACCTATTATTATATGGTGATAAACAGTCCCGTAGCTACTGTACTGATTTGGCTTGTGAGTTAAATAACTCCTTACCTCCCTCGTTGTATGCGGTCGCTTGTGGTCGCTTTCGAGCGTGAGTCGGGCAGCGCGGGATGCTTCCGGCGTCTTACTTCATTCAGCTGCAGCTGGCTTACCCGAAATCTCACGAGATTTCCAAGCGAAATTACAGTCCTCGAGGGAATACAGTATGCCTTTGGTATCGTCGCAATGAATATCAAAGTCCTGTGATCTAGTTGTATAGCATGGCCATGCTTAAGGTGCTTTTCTTACAGGTGTGCGATCCGGCCCATACGCGTTTCGGGAACACTCTTTCCCTTCATCAGTGGTCACGCCTCACCTGTTGACCTCCTCCTTATATATCCTGGATAGCACCAAGAAATGGACAACTGGATTTCTTATTTCCTGAATTTTCATGCGTTTTAATACATGCGTTTTTTGATGCGGTTTTTTTCTACTTATGCGTTTTTCGGCCCATACATTCAGATTATCAATCTAAACATAACTATGTAATCAGAATTAATAAAATCGATTGCATATGTAAGTTATAGAATTATTAAGTTCTCTTTGTCTGTGGGATCATTCCCATACCATTCTATATTCCTCTGCTTCGGGTTCTATCCCTTTCATCATAAATGAATAATGATAAAATATTAAGATTAGACCTTTTGTTAAAAATAATAAAATAGAATATCAGATAACTCCGTAATGTATTAACAAATTGTCAATATTTTCCATTTTCATTCTTTACTAAGGGTTTCAAGTGAGAAAACTGGACATAGGGATTGCCATTTTTCTAATGATTGATATCATGTGAGGGTCTGTGTAGTAAAGGGCTGGGGGCCCCCGTCCGAGTACAGGACGCGGTGCCGATCAACGGCCAAACAGCGGTCTGCAGTCAGTTCAGGGGCACCCAGCCTACAAAAACCCGAACAATTCCAATTCTGCATTTAGACCTGCTGGTATCATTGTTCCAAATTCATATATGCGTCTCGATTCTAGTTTCGACATTTGTTTGATATAGTTGCCTCCTCGCCAATGTCTCTCTACCTTTTCCAGTGCCATGAAGATTAATTTGGAGGGGTCTTTATTATGTACGTCCCTGAAGTGTCTCGATAGACAATGTTTGTCATACCCCTTTCTTATGTTGGCTACATCTGATTACATAGTTATGTTTAGATTGATAATCTGAATGTATGGGCCGAAAAACGCATAAGTAGAAAAAAACCGCATCAAAAAACGCATGTATTAAAACGCATGAAAATTCAGGAAATAAGAAATCCAGTTGTCCATTTCTTGGTGCTATCCAGGATATATAAGGAGGAGGTCAACAGGTGAGGCGTGACCACTGATGAAGGGAAAGAGTGTTCCCGAAACGCGTATGGGCCGGATCGCACACCTGTAAGAAAAGCACCTTAAGCATGGCCATGCTATACAACTAGATCACAGGACTTTGATATTCATTGCGACGATACCAAAGGCATACTGTATTCCCTCGAGGACGGTAATTTCGCTTGGAAATCTCGTGAGATTTCGGGTAAGCCAGCTGCAGCTGAATGAAGTAAGACGCCGGAAGCATCCCGCGCTGCCCGACTCACGCTCGAAAGCGACCACAAGCGACCTCATACAACGAGGGAGGTAAGGAGTTATTTAACTCACAAGCCAAATCAGTACAGTAGCTACGGGACTGTTTATCACCATATAATAATAGGTGCATAAGATCTGCACCCAACGATTCTACATGTGTTTTTTGAACCAATCTGAGTTATCCAGTTGACCAGAGACTGAACTGTTCTGTACATCTTTACATATTCATCTATATTGATGCTGGAATAACGTTATCCAAACTATTAGAACATCTGTGGATTTGAAAAGACATTAATGCTGTCTAGCACTCTGGTCATACCAGACCTATTGGGTTCATATGAATCAATTGCCCCTTTCATTATCCTCATTCGTGTATGATTGAATTGTTATTAATATCGTATTTTATTGTATTTTATTTAATTGGACCGATACATTTGAACATTGTGATTTAATTAAATTTTATTCTATGATCCAAATGAAGTGTGCTCGCCCATCACTTTAACTATTTAAATCCAAGTTACTAAGACATGTAGGGATAGGGGACAGCTCCTCTTCAAAGGAGATCAATGGCATATCACTAGGATTTGCCATCATTGTCAGGAGTGGGTCCCGCTCCTATTTCCAGAATGGGCCCCTCAAAAGTGAAGAAGGGCACACTGCGCATGTGCGGGTACTCTCCATTCACTGAACAATAGCCGAGCCAGTGAATCGGAGGGTGGCCGTGCAGGGTGTCCTCCTTCACTTCGGAGGGGCCCGTTCTGGAGATGGTCCTATCCGATAATGATGACAATTCCTAACATCATGGATCTTAAAGGGGTCGTCTCCTCTGGAACATTGATGGCAACTGGTGACTGAAGGGGTTAAACGTCACTCACCGTTCTGGGACTGTCCGGTGGGAATTGGACCTGGAAGACAGAAGATGACAAGATGAGAAAACAGAAAACGTGCCTGTATAAAGCAGGGAGGGGACTACAACTCCCAGCATGCTCCAAAAGCCTGCGGTGGACCACAGAGACATTACTGAGCTGTTCTTGTTCTAATGAAGCAGTCCCCAACCTCTCCAGCTGCAGCGAAACTACAACTCCCAGCATGCACTGATGCCAGTGACTACTGCTCTAGTCCAGGATAAGTAAACATCCTGAGCCTTGTCTGAATACGGGCTGAGACCACAAAGTCCAAACACCGGTAAGGGGCACATACCGTAACTACCGACATGATCTCACGTCATTACTCACCGGTGACCATCCTCCCGCTGGGCCTGAGTCTGTATAGTGGGCGCCATGTTACGTTACAGCACGGAGCCACCAACCGTGCGCAACTCCGGGATTTGGGGTCCTCACTAGCTCCGCCCTCCTCTAATTTTAGACCAGGCATTCGCAAAAGACAGCTCTAAAGGCCCCACGCCTACAGAGGCATGACGGGATATGTAGTCTCGGCAGAAGCACGTGATCTATTGTGGCTTAACATAGAAGGAGCGTAAGGGAGGGACTATGCTAATCCAACAGTGACGCCATCAGCCGTTTGAGTGGCAGTAAGAGCGTCCTATCAGTTGCCGGCGCTTTGAGTTACGGAATAGTGGTTCAGTGATGGCGGCGCCCATGAGTCAGTCTCTAGGGCCTCAAAATCCGGGTCCTAGCGGAGCTCCCGGACCCCAGCTTGTCCCTGGAGGAAGCCAACAGCAGCAGCAACTTGGTCTCGCCCAGCAACAACAGGAATTCGATCCGGTGCAGAGATACAGGATGCTTATCCCGCAGCTGAAAGAAAGCCTTCAGGTAAGAGGGAGGGAGGGGCGCAGGTTCTCCCGATCAGCCAATCAGATCACTGCTTTTATTAGCACACCATTTTAGGAAAACGAAAGCTGCCGTCTTATTGGTTGCTGTGAAAAGCAGCAGGCGTGGTCCATAGCAACCAATTAGATTTCCGCTCTTATTTTTCTAAGGGGCTTGGAAATGAAAGCAGTAATTTGATTGGAAGAGTGGATCTTATAAGCAGCCAGCTGATTCATGGGGGGGGGGGGGGGTCAGAATTATTCTTATTGACTTTTTTCTTTTTCTATCCGTCGTTCCAAAAAGTTGTATAATTTCCTGAGGTACTTTGCTGGTCTCTTCCAGTTTATACAATCTCTGCTTGCAGTCATTGAATGGCCCTAGACAGCTCTTTCCTGGCCCGGTGATGTGGCTCTTCACATGACCAGCAAAGACTTGGGGCGTGTGGGGGAAACCAGGCAGGGCCGTTCATGCGGATGAGCCTCTGTGCAGAATTGCCCTGGCCCCTGCCTTGTGCTGATCAGTTGGGGGGCCCCGAGGGGGTTCTCTGGGTGTTTAGTCTAATTAACCTATGATGCTAACCTGAGGAGGGACGCCTTTTTACATGGTCTTCATGTCTTCTGGTTCTCAACTTCCAAACTGATGGGGTGACCTGTCCCTGAGCGGACACTGCTGCGTCATGTGATGCTTGGGGTGACACGTCACAGCTGAGGCCATTCATTGGCTGCAGCAGCGCCAGGAGTGGATTGGCCATAGACCTTACAGGGAAATTTCCCGGTGGGCCGATGCCCAGGGGGCCGCCTGAGCCCTCCTCATGGCCAGTCAGTGGAAGTTTTTGGGGATGTATTTTGTGCTCCTGGCAGTATTTTGTGATGGACTGTGGTATTTGGCTCTGTAGGGGCGGTATAATGTGCCACAATAGGGTATTGCTGTCCCTGCCTTCCGTCAATTTGACCTGACTACAAAACGGGGCCACTAGTTAGTGTTTTTTCCAGGGCCCCTTTAAGTTCCCAGCGCACAGGACCTCTCCCATGCAGGAAGTAGACTGACAGGTGGGGAACAGAAGTTCAGTGAAGGGAGTCAAGATAAAAAAAAAAATATATATATATATATATAGTTTTCCAGGATAATAAAATAATAATAATAAAAAAAAATTTTTTATGTATGTTTTTTTTTTTTTTTTTTTTTTACGCATGGTGATTCTTTTTTTGTCCCTCCCCAATTAAACACTTACATTATATGCACCACATATTGTCACGTGTAGAAATAAATTGCCCCTCAGGTGCCAGCACCCCGTATTGCTGCGTTGGTGTAAAAAAAAAAAAAAAAAAAAAAAATAGATAAAAGAGTTCAAGAGGGGCCTGGATGTATTTCTGGAGTGTAATAATATTACAGGATATAGCTACTAGAGAGGGGCCGCTGATCCAGGGAGTTAGTCTGATTGCCTGATTGGAGTCGGGAAGGAATTTTTTATTCCCCTAAAGTGGGGAAAATTGGCTTCTACCTCACAGGGGTTTTTGCCTTCCTCTGGATCAACTTGCAGGATGAGAGGCCGAACTGGATGGACAAATGTCTTTTTTCGGCCTCATGTACTATGTTACTATGGAGAATGCCAACATTTTACATTATCCTAAAGGGGTTAAAGCTCCCGTGTTACATTGTTTAATTTTTTTATTAATTTTTTGTTCTCCATTTTTCCAGAATCTCATGAAAATTGCGGCTCTGAATCTGGCCCAGAACACCAACATTGATAACGGGCAGTAAGTATCGTCATCCGTCAGCGGCTGTAAAATTGGCTTTGTTGCCCCTAGCAACCAATCGGATGCCACCTTTCATTTTTCAGAGCTTGTTTGCAAAATGAAAGGTGGAATCTGGTTGCTAAGCCAGTTCTCCTTTACACCAGTTTTGATAAATCCCCCCCCCCCCCCCCAGTGTTCAGCGGAGCTCACAATGTCGTAGACCTGGACCGCTTTTAGGGGTGCACGATCCACAATTTGGGGAATTCATTGAGTTTTTCCTATTTGATGTATTTTTTTATTTATTAATAAAAAAATTTCAGTTCTGTCACAGAAGCGAACAAGGACTAAACATGGCGTACGCCTGTTACATAGCCAGAGCCTTCTGTTACGTAGCCATATATCCCAATGTTAAATTCTGGCTGCCACTAGTGGGCGCTCACTACATACGGTAGATGTTTCTACAGCTTCCATGAAAGTCAATGGGAGCAGGATGTGACGGCTCCCCCTAGTGGCAGTGGCTCACTTGCTCTGCCCTCTATTTTGGGAGACTCCCAAGCAATCTGATAGATTAGGCTCAAGGCTTGGGGCCGAGCTACAGGACTCCTGATGTCTGTGCTTTTTATGACATACAGGTAATCCGGCACAGCCAGGCGTGGGATGTTCTGCGTTGGGTCCAGATTTATGCCCAAAAATACCTGTGTCTGTAGTTTTGGCGTTAACCCTTTCCCACCCTAGTTCGTTGCTGTGAGTGGCTTATGACGGGGCAGTGACTGTGCAGCCTCAGGAGCTGTACCCGTGGCAAGGGTGGGTCAAGTTCTAATCTGATGACCAGGTTTGGAGGTGACAGTGACCTTCGCCATTTAAACCCCTAGATACTGCAGTCAGCAGCAAACATGACACTTACGTGGTTTTAAAGATGGAGGGGGCCCGCTCTGTAAGCACACAGTGCGATGGTGAGGGTGCCAACGGGTTGCCTTGGCAGCTGGCTTCTATATATGTAAAAAAAGCTCTTTTTCCCTTTACCATGTACTCTAAAGGAATAAAAGTGAATCACTCTGACTATAAGGGCTCATGCACACGAACGTATTTTCTTTCAGTGTTCGTTCCGTTTTTTTTTGCGGACCGTATATGGAACCATTTATTTCAATGGGTCCACAAAAAAAACGAAAGTTACTCCGTGTGCATTCTGTTTCCGTATGTCCGTATTTCTGTTCCGCAAAAAAAATTGAACATGTCCTATTATTGTCCGTATTACGGATAAGGATAGGACTGTTCTATTAGGGGCCAGCTGTTTTGTTCCGCAAAATACGAAATGCACACGGATGTCATACGTATTTTTTTGCGGACCACAAAATGCATACGGTCGTGTGCATGAGGCCTAAGACATGGTTTTTATCAAGAATAAAAACTTTCCTAAAAAGTCGCCTGTGTCTTACAGTCCAAAGTCACTCAGTGGAGACCAGAAGATACTAAAGGGCTCTATCTCCAGCTGTATGGCAGCTAGAGCTGTGAAATAGGGGTTGTCTCACTGCCGCAAATGGCATTTATCGTGTAGAGAAAGTAAATACAAGGCATTTACTAATGTATGGTGATTCTCCATATTGCCTTCTTTGCTGGCTGGATTAATTTTTTTCCCTTCACCCATGACAGCACCATTGAAAGAGATGGATCCGCCCCCTCAATTGGACAGAAAGCAATCAAAAAGGGAACACCCACTTCCTCCCTCAGTGTGGTTTCCTGTCCTCCGGACAGAGGAGCCTGGAGCATGCAGCCGCCAGGGCTGTGAAACAAGGAACACCTTATGATGGATTGAACTTGGGTTATACAGCAAATATTTGTGTTATGTGGTTGGTATGAATCTGGTTGGCTGCCTCATGGCTTCGGGGCCTGGTTGGCTCCGAGTGGGTGTCTGTGACCAGCTGTGCCTGAGGTGTTGCCATGTCTCGGTGGCGGTCTATCTTGGTGGCCATGCATGCAGGGTGAACTAGTTCTGTGGCTATGTCTGGTTGTCAATTTGTAGTTTAATGGTCTACAACAGGGATGTCAAACTCGTGGCCCTCCAGCTGTTGCAAAACTACAACTCCCATCATGCCTGGGCATACTACAGCTATCAGGGAATGATGGGAGTTGTAGTTTTGCAACATCTGGAGGGCCATGAGTTTGACATCCATGGTCTACAATAAGCATAGCACTCCAACAAAGCCCTATAATGCTCCTGTTGGGGAGTGAGAAGATGGGCCGGACCATATTGTTTGGATGGCCTACAGGACATATGGCATACCAACAAAGCCCTATATGGCTCCTGGTTGGGAGTAAGAAGATGGGCCGGAACGTTTAGTCTGGATGGCCTACAGGAGGTATGGCGCACCAGCAAAACCCTATAAATATTTGCCGCCAATCTAGAACTTCCCAGGGAGGCCCTGGAGGGTCGGCAGTTATCTGCTGGGGTCCTTTTATGCAGTAGTTCTGGCGGTGGGGACTTTATTTTTATTTATTTTTTAGTTCGGACCTTTTGTTAGCCTTTGGGTTCCATATGCTTCCATATTCTTAGCTTAGATTACTTTTCAAGCACGGTCCCGCCCGAGGGGTGTTTTTATATCTCTGCTATTCGGTCTCTCTATGGTGCTGTCATCGGTGAAAGGAAAACTGATCATTACACTTACCGGTATTTACATTTTCCAGAACCCATGACAGCACCCCTCTAATTCCCAACCTGCTGCTTATGGTTGATGAGAATTGTTTCTGTCTTTCAAGTAAAAAGGTAAAAAAATAAAAATAAAAAGGAAGAATGAAGTAATAGGAATTCTATTTGTACGGCTCCTACTGATCTACTCTGGAATCAACACTGAGGGAGGAAGTGGGTGTTCCCTTTTTGATTGCTCTGAGGCTTCCTGTCCAATTGTGGGGGCGGACCCATCTCTCTTTATGGTGGTGCTGTCATGGGTTCTGGAAAATCCAATTACCAGTAAGTGTAATTATCATTTTCCATCACATTATAGACTGCTCATATCCAGGAGTTACGACCACCCTGTAATTGTCACGGCTTAGGATGGGGGAAACCCTCAGCCGTGCGATGTTACACGTATGTGGAAGCTGCTTGGCCAGGACAAGAGAATTAGGGAGCAGGTCACCTCCTACAGCGTCCCTAACTCTGACCCTGACTCCTAGCTGTATGAGCCGACCCTGATGGTAGGAGGGCTCATACTCAAGAACCTCGGGTCCCTACTAGCCCTCAGCAGATCCCTGAGCTAGGAGCTGGGTAAGACAACCTGTTCCTCCTAGACACGGAGTAACAGGAGTCTAAACTGGCCAAACTGCAGGGAAGGGGAGACATAAACAACCTATGGATATGGCAGGTGAGTGAAACCACTTCCACACCTACCTGCCACAGACACACTGACTGGATCCTGTGCTCACATGCTGGTGTCCACACCAAACATAAAAAGGACACAGCACACACACACATAAACACGCAGGAAACCAGATCCATAGCTGCAGTGATAATAAACACCAAACATACATAAAATAAAGATCACGCATAACTTTCGTTTTATGACCACAAGGGTGGTCCTCACTGGCAGATGGTATAAGACCAGGAGGATGACTCCAGCTTACCACAAGGCTGGAGTACCCCCCCAGCTTCAGGTCTCAACTGAGGCTAAATAGCCCAAGTAGCCACAGACACACCCAGTGTTCACACACTAAGGGGGTTAACCCTTCCTACACCAGGCAAGGAACAGAAACCACTTAGGGCCGCTTCACACGAGCGGATGCCGTGCGTGGCATCCGCTCCGTGACAGAGTGCCAAGACCCGCTGCAGACTGCAGAGGCACGGAGCAGTAACATGACTGTTAATGCTCCGTGCCTCTCTGTGATCTCTTTACTACGAAATCACAGTGACAACTGTGATTTCGTAGTAAAGAGATCACAGAGAGGCACGGAGCATTAACAGTCATGTTACTGCTCCGTGCCTCTGCAGTCTGCAGCGGGTCTTGGCACTCTGTCACGGAGCGGATGCCACGCACGGCATCCGCTCGTGTGAAGCGGCCCTTAAAGGGAAATACACACATAAACATCACACTCCACCTGTTACCACCGGCAACGGCATGCGTGCCAACCATGTCCTGGGAATTGGCCAGAAGGCCGAGACACTGCCACCACATGCACACAAACACGTTGCCGCACACAACTGCAAGTGAAGGGAAAATGTCACAGTGCACACCATAGGCCGTGACAGTAATCCATTAGCGGTGGTCGCGCTTGTATACTTTACGAATAATTGCCGCCTCTCTGGTGGCTGGGAATGTGGGAATGCTAATAGGCATGCATGTGCAGCAGATGGCATCCCAACCACCTCATATCTGCACTGCAGCGGTGGTCATAACCATGGACACGAGCAGTGTATAATGTGATGGAAAATGAATCCAGCCAGCAAAGGAAGCAATATGGACAATCGCAATACATTAGTAAGTGCTTTTAACTTTCTCTACATGATAAATGCCATGTTCTGAAGCGAGACAACCCCTTCATAAGAATCTAGCGGTGCTAGCCACCATATAGCCTGAGATTTAGAAACCAGGTCGGTTTCTAAAACTTTGTATTGTGCAGCAGTAGTAAAACATAAAAACCCTATACATCTATGGGACAATCGTACTAACCCCATAGAATGTAGGTGTCGTGTACACTGTAAAAACATGGCTGGGGGGAGGTTTGGCCCCCTTCCCAAATTAACAAAAGTTATTCAATACATTAGATGCTTCTAAAAATGGCGTCGGCAGAAGTATAACGTTCTGCATAAAACGAGCTTTTGGTCGGGTCATCCGAAAAATGGGCATGGCTATTGTGTACTGTAATAGGGAATGAAAATAATGAAATCTGCGTGCCCTTAAAGGGGCTGTCCAGGATATTGATGGTGTACCCTCAGGATAGGCCAGCAGTCCGACTCCCCTCACCCATACGCAGCCCCATCTATTGTGCAGAGGAGGGAGCTGGTTACTGCAATGCTGCTCCCATTTGCTGCAGTAGCCAGCTATCCTGAGGATAGGCTATCGATTATTAAATGGGTTGTCCAGCCATTAGTATTGATCACCTATTATCAGGATAGGTCATCAATACCTAATCGGCAGGGGTCCAACACCCAGCACACCCGGGGGGGGGGTGCCAGGTGTCGGTCCCCTGTAAATCAGATATGGATGACCTATCTTTTGACAATAGGTCATCAATATTAACAGCTGGAAACCCCTTTAAGGCTTAGTCTCGGCCACATCCTTAAAGGGGTTGTGCAGTGTAAAGATATTGATGACCTATACTCGGGGATAGGTCATCATTATCACATCCGGGGGGGTCCAACTCCCAGCACCCTTGCCGATGAGCTGTCTGAAGGGGTATCTGCACTTGTGTGACTCGCAGCGGACGCGCAGTGTAATTACTTGTATGGGACGAGCAGTTGTACTTGCACTGTGCCGCCTGTACAGGTAAGACGATGCGCAGGTAATTTTAAAGCAGAAGCTGGTTAGGAGGGAGTGCTGGGAGTTGGACCCCTGAAGATCTGATATTGATGACTTGTCCTTGGGATAGGTCATCGATATCCTTGCCCTACACAACCCCTTTAAGGGTTTAAAGGGTCCTATGCTGTATGTGCAATGCATTTAGACGTGTAGATTATAATCTGTTCCACCAGGTGGCGCTGCAGGCTAAAGAATCGGCAGCACAACCTGTTTGGTTGGTGATCAGCACCAGGGAAGAGCAGGGTCGGTTCTAACAAGGAAGAGTCCCGTATATGGAGGGCCCTACACCTGCGATCGTGTTCAGGGGGAAGATCTTGTGACCCGCACTAAAGAAAGGAACGTTCCATTTTATAGCAAAATAAGAGGGTGATGATGAGACGGGCCCAAATTCGTAATGAGGCCATGTCACAGGCTTCCTTGTGAGGCTAACCGAGGTCACATGGGCGGATTAAAGGGGCTGTATGGGAACAGAAAAACACGGCAGCTTCATTCCAAAAAAATAGCACCACCCTAGTCTATTGCATCCCAGCCCTATTCACTTCAGTGGAGCTCGGATGCGACGCCAGACACTACCTGCGGACAGGAGCGGCAATATTGCTGGAAGAAGAGAAACCATGTCTTTTTAACAGCGCCACTCTCGTCAATAGGCAGAGTCTGGTATTGCAGCTTGAACGGTGCAGTACCAGGCGCGACCTATGGATAAGAGTGGCGCTGTTTTTAGAAAATGGCCATATGTAGAGTGTTTCTCGCAGAGAGCAGCGTAGGTATTGTACGCCGGGTGTTTCAGTCAGTGGCCGGGGGTTTACCGGAGCCGCCAAGATCAACACGTTTTTATTTTTGAGTGGTTCTCTATGGCTTCTGTTTTATGGCAGCCTGTGTCTGGGGCGGTCGGTATATGGTAACCCCATATTGTCCTGATGGATTTTCAGGGCTGTTAGATTCTCGCTGCACTTCCGTTGCCTGTTCTTATGAATGACCTAGAGCAGGACGTGCAATTTACGTTTTTTTTTTTTTTTTTTGTTTTGTTTAATTGGATTATGCTGTTTTTAGCTAGAAATTCCTGTTGACTTCTGCGGCGGCTCATTTACGGCAGCTGATCGCATCTATCAAGGCTCCATTGGCCGCTGACTAAATGGATCTCCGTGGGGGGGGCGATGACTCCACTTCTCGAGAAATTCATGGAGAAAATAATTTTCTGATGCAACCAAAGCGACACGGACGCTTTGTCGCTGACAACATATTGTTTTTCCTCTTTTAACCCTTTGCTGCACCAGGATGTATCAGTATCTCAGGAGCTGAAACACATGGGAAATATCCTGCGGGACCCTTTTAACGGTCAAAACTCGCCAAACAATTTTCATCCGAGTAAACAAAAAATATGTATTTTTTTTTTTTTTAACAGTGGATTTAGACAGTTTGGGTTTCTTTTTTCTATTTTTTATTTATTTTTTATTGGCTGCCCACCCTGTTGCTGGATGTTTTTGATCCGCGGGACGAGGAGATACAGCGGCAGGCAGCAGGAGAGACGCGGGTGTTGGGGAGCAAGGCATGTACAATCTGTGTGAGGCGTCCGGGCATTAAAGGGGACATTATAGGGTTTGGATACGCCTTTAAATAAGGCCCCTTTCACACAAGCGAGAATTCCAGTGCGGGTGCAATGCGTGATGCGAACGCACGGAATCCTGACCCATTCATTTAAATGGGGCTGTGTACATGAGCGGTGCTTTTCACGCATCACTTTTGCGTTGCGTGAAAATCGCAGCATGTTCTATATTCTGCAACTTTTCACACAGCGCAGGCCCCATAGAAGTTAATGGGGCTGCGTGAAAATCGCATCCGCAAGCAAGTGCGGCTGTGATGCTATTTTTACGGATGGTTGCTAAGAGATGTTTGTGAACATTTTATCATGCGTGAGCAAAACGCAGTAAATCAAATCGCAATGCACCGGCGCGATAAAAACTGAACGCGATTGCAAACAAAACTAAATTGCTTTGTTTGTGAAATCGCGCAGTTTTCACTGAACGCATCCGGACCTAATCCGGACACTCATCTGCAAGGGGCCTTATTCTTTTATTTTCTTATTTTCTTGTTTTCTTGCTTATTGTGTTTTTTTAAATCTTAGCGTTCCCTTGTGTTCCCCCCCCCCCCCCCCCCCCCGCCCCCCATGGGTTTTCCATTTGACTTTAAAGTTCCTGAAAAGAAAATTCATGTAAAAAATGTGTTACAAGAGAAAGCCATGTACCATATTCCCCCCCCCCCCCCTCCCCCTGTCCTTTTTTTCTCTCGTAGGCTTCTTTATAGGACCTAGATAAAGCAATTAAAAAAAGTTCCAAAATAAAACATAAAATGGGTAAAAAACATTTTTTCAGGTGGTCTTTATTTACAAATTCCCAGCAGTTTCTGAGCGACGGGGGTTAAAAATCTGTCTGTTTGCAAGCTGTCACAGTCTGTTTTCTTTGAATCCTGTCAGCTGACAGCTCATGTAGCTCTTAAAGGGAACCTGTCACCTCTACTATGCTACCCTCACTGAGCGTTTCTAAATGTTCATTGTGTTACCCTAAACATATAAATTACACTTTTAATTTCATTTGCAGACAAAATCAATAAGTATTAGGCATCTTTGTACTTCCTGCCTTTTATGCAAATTACCATAAGAGTCATATCTTACTTGTGTGACCAGAGAAGAGTCATATTTACAAGCTCCGACTCATCTCAGGTTAATTTGCATATGTATCAAATCAGTTGTTATACACAGTAAAAGCACACAGAGCTATTGGGACTGGGTATTGCGGATGTGCTAGCAGCCATCTAGCAGCCCATGTCCTCGGCTCTATACACAAAATCCCGGTGACAGGTTCCCTTTAACTTCTGACCTGATAAACAGGCCCCTTGCAGACGAGCGTGTGCGGATTAGGTCCGGATGCGTTCAGTGAAAAATGCGCGATTTCGCAAACAAAGGCATGCACAGGTGCAATGCGATTTAATGCGTTTTGCACGCGCGTGATAAAAAAAAACAATGTATACAAACATCTCTTAGCAACCATCCGTGAAAAACGCATCGCATCCGCGTGTCCGTTTTTAGCCTCCGTGTCATCCGCAATCCACGGATGTTGCTCAGCTGAAAATTAATTTCCAGAGCATCTCCTGTTAGTCTTCAGTGAAAAACGGACACCACACGGATGCCATCTGTCTGTCATTTTTCACGGACCCATAGACTTTCAATGGGCGTGTTTGGTCCGCATCATGGACCAGAGTAGTGCATGTCTCCATGAGTTTTTCTTTCACTGACCCGTGGTACTGAGGTGTGAACAGACAGTGATGTCAATGGGTACGTGTGCTGTCAGACATTATACGTCGGTGAAAAACGGAAACGTGGACGAGGCCTGATGAGAATTAAGCTATAATGACTGTTTATGAGGTAATGGGATCAGAGATGAGAGCTACACGAGCCGTCAGATGACAGGATTCCAAGAAAGCAGACTGTGACTGCCTGCAAACAGACTGATTATTATTTTTTACACTTTTTTTTTTTTGTAACCCTTGTATTTCAGAAACGTCTGAATGTTTTTTTTATTTTATAAAGACTGAGTGAAAATAATTATTTTAGCCTAAAATGAGTAAAATTAAATCATAAAAAAATTGTCCTGAAAGTGTCCCTCGGTCACTGTAGTCTGGCATTTTCACTGCAACTTATGTGCATCACCTCGAAGGGAGTTATTATTATTATTATTATTATTATTATTATTATTATTATTATTATTATTATTATTATTTATTTATTTTCCCCACGAGCAGAATACAGAATGAAAGCTGCACAGTGATTGGTTGCTATGGGCAACAAAGACCGGTGTCTACATTTCTCCCTCCGTTTTCCGTTTCGGAGAGCTGGGTGACAACCCGTAGGACTCCTGTTGGGTATCGCGGGCCGATCTAACTAGTCATGCGGCCAGGCTTCCCCCTGCTCCCACAATGCTGCATAAGTAAGGGGAGTCTGGGTGACAACACCTGGGGTCCTCGTCGCCGTGTCCTTCCAGGTTGTCACAGAGCATAGAGGAGAAACGAGCGAAGCTGCTGTATTTCGGAGGTCAGGGCCGCGGCGCTGACGGCTGTGACTACTGGGTGAGTCAGCCGTGGTTTCATTCTTCGTCAGTATGCAGATTACACGTCTGACACCTGATAGGTTTACCGCGTCTTGACTCATTCTGCTACTGGCAGCCACTTTCCTGCATAGTCTGAGAAACGCTATTGTCCCACGCCTATCATGGAGCAGATGTAGGGCGGCTCGACCGCAGAGCTGACCCTCCTGTAGTCATCCGCAAGGAGAAAATTCAAAATTCAAAGAATCAGGAATTTGTATGAACTGGACCCGTCCCCTCTCCTGACATGTCCGGTTTAGTGACATCCTTTCCTGTAGCGGCTGCGTCTGACTTCGCCCAATCAGTGCTGCTGGTGTCAGACTGTACAGGGAACTTCTAGCAGGAATAACAGAGGAAAGGTACAACATAGAGACATAAGAATAGATGCTCCAGAGTTGGTATTATTACATATGGGGGGGGGGGGCAAGTAGTTACCAAAACAGACCCATCAGTAGAGGTGAGAGTTCCTCTTTAACTATTCCCAGCCATCAGGAACCCCCCCCAGTAGTCGCAGCTGCCTCCTTCCCCCTACGGCCTGCAGCAGGCACAGACGTCACTGTCTCATTATAATGGGATCTGGGATCTGTAATACTGTATTACCACTAGATAGGGGGGGGGGGGGGGGCACCACCAGCGATCACCACGGTGCTCGTCCAAGCGCTGCAGCTTCTTCAATGTTTTTCATATTTTCATCTGAATGGAGCCCGCAGTGTCCTTGTGCCGGCCGCCAGAATCATGAATGGACACCTTTTTTTTTTTTTTTTGAGAAATTTCTGCAATGAAGTCTGCTGCGTGTGAATTCACCCTAAATCTTATTTTTAGTCGGCTGACTACAAGAATCTAAACCTCCGGCACTCCAGCTGTTCTGAACTACAACTCCCAGAATCTTCCTTTCACTTCTATGGGAGCCGAACAAGTGTGCATGCTGGGAGTTGTAGTTTCAGGGCAGCTGCTATATTCTGGGTAGCTGCTGCTTCACATTCAGGGCTGTTGGGTTCCCGTCTTGTGTGGTCGTACAGCCGCTCACTACTGCCCTCTTGTGTCTCTCCCACAGGAAGATTGGGGACGGCAGCGTGCAGAGGTTTGACAAGAGTCTGGAGGAGTTCTATGCCCTGTGTGACCAGCTGGAGCTGTGTCTGGTAGGTATCATGCTGGTGCCGGGAAGGACCCCGCAGGTGCTATCAATACCCAGCTAGCGGGTGCTGTCCTAGTACCAGGATAATGTGGAGAGTGCTGGCAGTGGGCGGGCACAGCAGGAAGTCTGCGAGGTGCAATCTCAGCCAATAGCTGCAGAGCAGGAAGTGATGTCATCTGCAGTCCTCATATTACTTCCTGTGGCCCTGAAGGGGTAGTCTGGTCAGAAGCTGTCATCTCCTATACACCAGATAAATGCTAGATTGGTGGGGGCGACGTCTGCTCCGCATGAATCTCGCTGCTCTGTTCAAAGTCTTCAGCGCTGACAAAAACAGCCAAGCGGTCGGACCCCCACCAGTCTAGACCTTCTAAAAGGGTTGGCCACCATTTAAGGTTTTGGCAACCCCCCCTCCCTCCTGGCCAGACTTGCAAAGGGAAGCCTACTTGCCTGCTCCCTGTTCCTTCGCTTCCTCTCTCAGGCGGTCGGCATCCTTTTTGGTGATGTTGCAGCCGTGACCTGCCCTCCTTGCGTCGCATGACCAAGGGGTGCAGGTCAAGCCTGCAGTGGCATCAAAGCAGATGTTGACAGCGGGGTACTGTCGCTCCCCAGCCTTGGCTGCCACGCTTGGGTCCTCTAACGTTCACATCCTTTTCTGGGGCTGCTGCATCCAATGACTGGCCGCAGTGGCGCCAAAACGCATGTTGTCAGCAGAGGACAAAAGCGCAGCAGCCGTGGCTTTGAAGTGAAGGAGCCGGGACCCAGCAGCAGGGAGCAGGTAAGTGTGCTTTTCTTTTGCAGGTTTGGCCAGAAGGGAATTGGGGGACATGCCCTTCCCCCGCCCAACAAAAAGGTGACCAACCCCTTTTAAGGACCTAGAGCAGGGATCAGCAACCTCCGGCGCTCCAGCTGTTCTGAAACCACAACTCCCAGAGTGCTCCATTACCTTCTATGGGAGTTAGAAGAACAGCCAAGCATGTTTGCATGCTGGGAGTTGTAGTTTCACAGCAGCTGGAGTGCGGAAAGTTGCTGTTTCTTTTTTACCTAGAGCGCAAAGAGCACCTTGGAAACGTGACTCTTCTTCTAAAAGTGCATCTGTTGAATGCAGTTTACAAAATCTCTGCTTGCTGTCAGTGAATGGACTTCCATCTTTTACACCGAAAGACTGATATTCTGTCCAGTGTAGAGCGGGTTATAAGAGAGGGTGCTGTAACAACCGCTGCACAGTTGAGGTTTTCAACTTCCGGATCTAAAAATGACTGCCACTGACAGCAAGCAGAGCTTTTCTTTTTAAATTCTTGACCTAATACCAGAAAATCCTTTTAAAGTGTGAGTTTTCTGTGCAGTGAGGCTGGTATTATGGAGGAATGCCAGGAATGTAAATGTGATACGGCTCCGCCAGCCCCTCTCCCCCCAGCCGGGGGTTCGTATTCTGAGCTGGGACGTGCTTAGGATTCCTTGTTGCTCACATTCGGTGGATGGGAGGTGTCGCTGTGGTAGCAGAGTCATACGAGTGGGCTGTGGGCTGCGGAAGTTGGGGGTGTGGGAAGGATCGGCAGATTAGGATTACAGGAATTTGGGAAGCGCTCTCTCGCTGTGTGCTGACTTTTTTTTTTGTCCCTTTACCCTTTACCCAGCGGCTGGCCTACGAGTGCCTCTCTCAGAGCTACGACAGTGCCAAGCATTCGCCAACCCTGGTGCCTACAGCTACCAAACCAGACGCCGTTCAGACGGAGAGCCTGCCCTACACCCAGTACCTGAGCATGATCAAGTCTCAGATCGCGTGCGCCAAGGACATCCATAACGCTCTTCTGGAGTGTTCCAAAAAGATCACCGGGAAGACTCCGACCACACAGGGCGTCTTGTGACCCTCGCCCAGAGCACCCTCAGACCAGGCTGGCACGCCCCTGGGATCGTGGTCTCACAGGGACAGACTCTAATACGTGACTTGGCCTCCATCTTTTCTACACAAATAAAACAGCGCTCCTCCCAGAGGATGCCTGCCTTCTCGGAGGGACCCCCACCCTAACTGTAGGCTCCCTCCACGTCAGGTGGACCGGCAGCAATCGACATGGCTCTCGGACAGGACCTTGTCATAGCTGTCTAACATACTTTCAGTTCCTTATTTTTCACATCTCTGCTTGCTGGCAATCATTGTTTCCATCCAGTGCCTGAAAAGGGTGCTCTGATACAATTACCAAACTGTGCACCTGTGCGAGCGGAACGCTGGGCGTAAACTGCATACATTCATTAACTGACAGCAAGCAGAGATGTTAAAAATGGTGTGGAATTGAAACACACAGGGAGATTTATCCTCTCCCTGAGGTGTAAAAGAAAAAACACAGTCCTTGCAAAAACCTTTTTTTTTTTTTTTTTTTAAAGTGGCATTTCTCCACCTCTCTCTTCCCGTATTATGAAAAGTGGGAGTGGTTGGCGCCAGTGGGCCCGGCTCGCCCCTCGTCATAATTTAGGTGCGTTGTCCGGCAGCACAGGAGATTTTAAAGACCAGGGTAAAACGCCGTCTATGATAAATCTGTTATAGAATTATAGAAGATCCTCTGTTATTCCTCCTGTATACGAAGAAATTAACAACTGGGCGTTACCTTTCCCGTCTGTCGTAGAGGTGTGGCCCAGCGCAGGCTGGCACCGTCAGCACTTATTGGCCGGTGTTAGGCCACTTTCACACGACCAGGTTTTTTTTTTTTTTTTTTTTTTTTTTTTTTTTCAATGGTTCCGCAAAAAAAACCAGAATGTACTCCGCATGCATTCCATTTTTCCGTTCTGTTGAAAGATAGAACATGTCCTATTATTGCCCGCAAATCACGCGGCTTCATTCAAGTCAATGGGTCTGCAAAAAAAACTGAACACATACGGAAATGCATCCGTATGTCTTCCGTATCCGTTCTGTTTTTGCGGAACCATCTATTGAAAATTTTATTGCCCAGCCCAATTTTTTTTTCTATGTAATTACTGTATATGCCAAACGGAACGGAAACGCAACGGGAAAAAAAAACAAAAAACGAACAACGGATCCATTTAAAACGGACCGCAAAACACTGAAGAAGCCATACAGTCGGGGTATGAATCGGCCCGGTTACATTTTTGTTACTCACTATTGGTCAAATCACTTTGGGGGGAGATTTATCCAACCAGATCAGATGCCACTTTTCATTTTTCAGCGCTCCTTTGGAAAATGTGTAATTTGATTGGTTGCTATGGGCAACTAAACCAGATTTCCTTTACGCCCTTCTGTGTTTCCCATATAAGAAGCATCGCAAGGTTTGATGAAGAAGACTGCAAAATGTTACTGGTGGTGTTTTCCCAGAAACGGCGCCACCCTTGTCCATAGGTTGTATCTGGTATTGCAACTCTGTCCCATTAATATATATATATTTTTTTTCCTAGTCTCCAGCGCCCACTTCTTATAGAGAAACCTTGGACTACGATCTAATCAATCTGATTCCATTTTTTTTAAATGAGGAATTGGACATGGATAAGGCCCCTTTCACACAGGCGCGTTCCGCGCATTGGACTCACTGCGTGAATATGCGGCAGCTCCCATCCTGACCTCCCAGCACCGCCGGGGTCGCATAGCATTATATTGGTTTATGATGCTACGTAACCCTTACAGTTCTGGAATGTATTAGATAACACTGACGGCATTATTCCAGACCTCGAAGGGTTACATAGCATCATAAATCAGTCTACTCCTATGGGATCCGTCAGGCCGGGAGCTGCCGCATACTCACGCAGTAAGTCCAATGCGTGGACCTCGCCCGTGTGAAGGGGGCCTAACGGATACTTTCTGTCCGTGTAAGTGAAGTGCCATACAAATGTCACTATGGGGGAGATTCAGCAAAACTGGCTTAGTTGCCAATAGCAACCAGATTGATCCTTTCCTTTTCCAAGTGAGGTCTGAAAAAGTGAAAGGTGGAATCTGATTGGTTGCTATGGGCAACTAAGCCCGTTTTCCTTTGCACCAGTTTTGATAAATCTCCCCCTATAACTTAATGCCGTGTACAATAAAACTGAATGAGTTTCCAGCTTTTTAGATTTTAAATGCATTTATTCCTCAGAGCCGTGTTCCCCGGTGATGATGTCATCGCTGCCTTCATAATTGAGAAGGATCCAATAATCCCCTTACAGCGCCGCAGGTTAGAAGATTCCTCGTAATTGTCCTTCAGGACGAGTTCACAGGTCGGTTGTGGTCTCTGCGTGGAGTCAGCCGCAGGGACTCTCTAGGTGACGTCTTCAGGAAACCACCTGATCTTTAAAGGTTTATTCCCATCTTGGGATCCATCCTAGCTCTAGAACGGGGCCTGTAAAGTGACAGAGCGCGCACCGCGCATGTGCGGCCGCCGCTGCATTCACTTACGGAAAATACTGAGCCGGTGCTTTCATAGAAATGAACGGAGGGCGGCCGCAATCTGCCCCAAATGTCTTAGGTGAGACAACCCCCTTAAGTGCAGATTACGTGTGGAAAAACCACAGAGGTAGACCCCATTCACATGACCGTATAGGACACTGTGTTGCGGACCACACACTGGAAGCCCCCGGAGGCCTTTCTATGCAAAGGAAAGGACATGTCGTATCTTCCAGATCACGAATCCATTCAAGTCAATGGGTCCACACGGCGATGCAGAGTTCAGGCGGCCGGTGCCCATGTTTTGCGGACCCACGGCCATATGGTTGTGTGAATGGGGGCTAATACAGAACCAGCAAAGTGTACGAGACTAGACAAATCTCACGTACACTTCGCTTTTTTCCTTAGACATGGACATTGACCCCCAGTGCGGATTTTGAAATCTGCAGCATGTCAACTGTTGGTGCGCTTTCCTTTGCGGATTTCACTTTTTTCAATGGAGGGATGAGATCTGCGGAAAATCGGCACAAAAATGCATCAAAACTGCGATAAATGGTGTCTGCACACAAACCTGCAGTGTGTGCACATAGCCTAATAGAGACCGCATCTAAAACAGAAGAACTCCACCCTGCTTTCTGAAGCATGAGCCCCCCGCACTCCTGTACCACCGAGCAGTGGCGGTCTCCTCTTGTACCATCCCTGATGCAGCAGGAGGAGAACAGACCGGCTCTCGGACAATGTCCCCAATGGTTTCTGGGATGTAGACCGGCTCTCGGACAATGGTTTCTGGGATGTAGACCGGCTCTCGGACAATGGTTTCTGGGATGTAGACCGGCTCTCGGACAATGGTTTCTGGGATGTAGACCGGCTCTCGGACAATGTCCCCAATGGTTTCTGGGATGTAGACCGGCTCTCGGACAATGTCCCCAATGGTTTCTGGGATGTAGACTGGCTCTCGGACAATGTCCCCAATGGTTTCTGGGATGTAGACCAGCTCTCGGACAATGTCACCAATGGTTTCTGGGATGTAGACCGGCTCTCGGACAATGTCCCCAATGGTTTCTGGGATGTAGACCGGCTCTCAGACAATGTCCCCAATGGTTTCTGGGATGACATTAGCCTTTAAGAGGTCGTTTGGGATTATCAAGACATGACTGATTTCTTCCACAAACAGCACCACCCCTGTCCTCTGGCTGCGTCTGGTATTGCAGCTCTGTCCCACAGGGGTGTTGCTGTTTGGAAGAAAGCAGCCGTGTGTTTTTTTTTTTTTTTTTTTTTAACCCGTATGCGTAACCGTTCACTTCAACGGAAATGACTGTGTTCATTCCCTATCTGTATGGCCGGATAGAACATGTCCTATTCTTGTCCGTTTTGCGGCATTGTTAGAGAAGCAGTCCTGTTTCGTTTTTAATCCTGATGAAGGCAGTTCACCCGATTCATCTGCTTCCTGCTGGGACCTGGACAACACAGGCCACGTGGTGCCACCAGTTGGACATCAGTGTATCGGTTAGTGCTATTATAGACCTGCAAGCTGCGGTAACCTTTGCCCAACTTTCCCCCCATGCAAATTTCAATTACTCTGGAGTTTTAAGCCCCTGCATACACTTGACATCTATCTACTGTGTATGGGGGGCTCCCAACTGTTCCCCGACAGACAATGCCAGGCGAGAGAAGGATTGGGAACTTTGAATTTCAGAGTTGCCTGGCAGCGGCTTTCTCCTCTCTTGGCACAGCAAACACGTGCATATGTGGCCGGACCAAGCATACATGTGTATAGCTAACGGCCAGCCTTTTCAGAGGTATGGTCAGGTATAGTCTATGGAATAACAGGCATCTGCTACAGACACCCCTATAGGAGCCCTTCTTATAATAGTTATGTTAGGGAATTGTCCTTCAGGCAGTTGCCCTCTGCTAGGTGCCGCGGGGCCATGGACATCTCACCTGCTGTGTGCGATGGAGCGGAGTACAGACATGTTGTGATATGCAAAGGGACTATTCAAACCGCCGACCGCTGCTTTGTTTAAATCTCCGAAATACAACCCCCCCCCTCCCCATTCACCTGTGAGCGAACTTAACCCTTTAGTTTCCACCTATACCGTAAAATGACCCTGCAGCCGGAGGAGCTGATATTCTGGATTATCGGTGTAAAAACAGTTGCCGATTGAAATATAAACTATGTTGAGGTTTTGTAATCGGGGATTTCTCAGCTCCGTCTTCTCCTCCGCTCTTGTGAAATTTCACGTTATATGACAGATCTGTGGTGTTTGTCACATTTACTGGATTATCAGATTAAAGAGACGTCATTGCACCCGGGACTATACAGCAGGTCCGGCATTTTGGTCCATTCTAGGGTTTTTGCACTCGGCCGGCATCTGTGTTTTGCAGATCCATGATTTGTTGACCGCAAAACACGGCCGTGTTGTTCACATAGGAAGATGAGCTGTCGATAATGATTTTTACGTCTACAGAAAAAGACCCCCCGTTCACGCTGTATCCTCCGCGTACATGTCGTGGCCGCACCGCACCGCAATGTGCTAAACGGCAAACTAACATATTTACACGGAGCATTTCTCAGGAATGATTATTCATTCAGCAGGTCATCGACCGTGTCAAAGTGCCTATGCTCCTCTGCGTATTGAAAGCACATGCATGCTTGGTTGGGCAGAGGGTGCATGTGTATGGAGGATTCGGGAACTATAGGGTGTATGAACGCTACGTGTTCTGCATTTTCAATGAAGTACATTTCAACTGAACGAACCCTGTTTACACACTGCAGAGCTTGATGCCTATGAATTTTACACAGTTTTACCGTATGACAGCCACTGGAACTCATGGATGAGCCAGATCCACATTGTGGCTGATAGAAGAGGTCCCATGTCTGAGAGGGTTGTCTCCATAATATAGCATCCCTACAATTATGTGGCCCCATAATACACTGCCGTGAACCTCTGATTTTACATGGAGAATGCATGGAAAGTTGTTCTCCAGTGTGCAAAGCTAGTGTTCTGTTCATGAAACAGGAAGATCAGGATAAACCGTGTCTACCACTATTGCCACTTTACAAAGCGTTGGTGCGGCCTCATCTGGAATATGCAGTTCAGTTCTGGGCACCAGTCCATAGAAAGGACGCACTGCAGCTGGAAAAAGTACAGAGGAGAGCGACTAAACTGATAAGGGGCATGGGGGGTCTTAGTTATAAAGAAAGATTAAAAGAATTACATTTATTTAGTCTTGAGAAGAGACGTCTAAGGGGGACATGGTTAACCTATACAAATACAGATGAAACCAGAAGTTTACATACACTATATAAAAGACACATATACATGTTTTTCTCAATATCTGACATGAAATCTGAATAAACCTTTCCTGTTTTTGGTCAATGAGGATTACCATAATTAATATTATTTGCCAAATGCCAGAATAATGAAGAGACAATGTTTTAAGGCATTTTTATTACTTTCTGCAAAATCAAAAGTTTACATACATTTCATTAATATTTGGTACCATTGCCATTAAACTGTATGACTTGGGTCCAACGTTTTGGATATCCTTCCACAAGCTTCTCCCATGTTTGTTGGTCGCCTTGCTCGCTCCTGCCTTTTCAGCTTTGCCCATAAATTTTCAATAGGATTGAGATCAGGGTTTTCTGAAGGCCGCTCCAAAACACAGACTTTGTTATCCTTAAGCCACTTTGTAACCAGTTTGGCAGTATGCTTCGGGTCATTGTCTATTTGGAAGACCCCTTTCCGCCCAAACTTTAACTTCCTGACTGATGTCTGGAGATGTTGCTTCAGTATTTCCACATAATCTTCTTTTCTCACGATGCCACTATTTTGTGAAGTGCACCAGGTCCTCCTACAGCAGAACAACCCCACAACATGATGCTGCCACCCCCGTGTTTCTCAGTTGGGATGGTGTTTTTAGGCTTCCAAGCTTCTCCATTTTTCCTCCAATAATTATGGCCAAAAAGTTGAGATTTAGTTTCGTCAGACCACAGGACATGTCTCCAGAAATGTAGGTCTTTGTTCCTGTGTGCATTTGCGAACATTAATCTGGCTTTTTTATGTTTCTTTTGGAGTAATGTCTTCTTCCTGGCAGAGTAGCCTTTCAGCCCATGTTGATACAGCACTCGTTTAACTGTGGACATTGACACAATCTTACCAGCTTCCGCCATCATCTTCACAAGGTATTTTGCTTTTGCTCTTGGGTTGATATGCACATGTCTGACCAAAGCACGTTCATCTCTGGGACACAGAACCCGTCTCCTTCCTGAACGGCATGATGGCCGGACATTCCCATCTTCTTTGTACTTGTGTATAATTGTTTGGACAGATGAACGAGGCACCTTCAGGTATCTTGAAATTGCACCCAAGGTTGAGCCAGACTTGTGCAAGTCCACAATTCTTTTTGTGATATCTTGGCTGATTTCTTTAGACTTTCCCATGATGCTACACAAAGAAGCAGTATGTTTCAGGTGTGCATTTAAATACGTCCACAGGTGTGTCTCTAACTTTGATGTTGCCAACAAACCTAACAAATGACATCATCATATGGGCAGTCCAGAATTGTTTAAAGGCATAGTAATTTTAGTGTATGTAAACTTTTGACATTGCAGAAAGTAATAAAAATGCCTTAAAACATTCTCTCCATTATTCTGGCATTTGGCAAATAATAATAGTAATAATTCTAGTAATCCTAATTGACCAAAAACAGGAAAGGTCTATTGTGATTTCATGTCAGATATTGAGAAAAACATGCATATGTGTCTTGTTATTATATAGTGTGTGTAAACTTCTGGTTTCAACTGGACATAAATGGGCCATACAAAAAATACGGCGAAAAACAGTTCCCAAAAGACAAGGGGGCGCTGCCTCCGACTGGAGAAGAAAAAGTTCAGTCTCCAGAAGCGTCAAAACTTCTTTACTGTAAGAACTGTGACTCTGTGGAATAGACTTCCTCAGGACGTGGTCACAGCAGGAACAGCGGACGGTTTTAAAAGGGTTTAGATGAATTCTTAAAAGTAAACGACATTAATCGCTCCCTTTTCTAAAATTCCGTTCCCACCTATCACTTGGTTGGACTTGTGTCCTCATTTTATTTAGAAGCCATTTATGTTTCGCCACACTTTTATTATCGTCACGTGAAGGCAGGTTCCTTCTTCTGTTCATCTTGTCCGAAATTTTTGTACTTGTGAAAAAGGAAGGAACACGTGTAATGCTGCCCTTTTACGAAGAAGGAGAACTGGAAGCCGATCAATAAAAGAGAAATTATACAAAATCTGAAAAATCCCCAGAGTTATGATGCAAATGCCCAAAACTATTTTGAGCATGCGTCCGTTTGTGTGTGTGTGCGGGGGCAGGACTGGCAATGACAACATGCACAGTCCAACTTGGCTTTATTTGGTCCGGCATCAGAGATCTTTAGCCACATTTATCATTTACCTATGAATGCAAAAAAATCAAAAACTGAATTAATAAAGAAGTTCTCCCCAGTCAAGATCCTCATTTAACTCCAGGAACAGCTAGTGTCTCGCTGAGCAGGGACTTAGCATGTCTATTACATGGAAAGCCCATCGGTTTAAATGTGTAATTCTTTGCTTCCCCTGTGGAGGCGCTGCAGGAAAACTGTACACTTGCTACCATGATCCTCCACACCTTACAGATGATTGTAGAGGGTACCCTGTGATCAGCTCATCGTGGGAGAACCTAACAAAAACTGACTGCGAGGTGGATAACCATAAGTGGAAAAATTTAAGGGTTTGTCAGTCTGATGACATCAGGGCCTTGAAAAGTGGAAATAACTTTTGTGTGCCAGGAACATGCAGTTACCATTAGTCTTCACTTTACAATACAAATGACATAACTGAGATAGCAACCAATCAGATTCCACCTTTCATTTTTCAGAGCTCCTTTGAAAAATAAAAGGCTCAATCTGATAGGTTGCTATAGGCAACTAAATAAAACCTCCCACATAATTTTGCTCCAAGGCATCTGAAATGAAAAAAAAAAAAACAACTTTGCTAATGTGTTGTCATGGTGACAGACTACAAACCCCATGTAGTCTGATCCTGCAGCCATACTCCTTCCCATAGTTTGCTCCACTACATCTGAAATGGAAAATGAACCAACTTTGTAAATGTGTCTCCATGGTGACAGACTACAAACCCCATGTAGTCTGATCCTGCAGCCATACTCCTTCCCATAGTTTGCTCCACTACATCTGAAATGGAAAATGAACCAACTTTGTAAATGTGTCTCCATGGTTACAGACTACAAACCCCATGTAGTCTGATCCTGCAGCCATACTTCCTCCCATCTGCCATCGGTTTCTTGCTACCATCCAGTTTGCTATGGGTAGCTAAGCCAGTTTTGATTTTTTAAAAATCTCCCCCATAATTTTGCTCCACTCCATCTGAAATGGAAAAGGAACCAACTTTGCAAATGTGTTGTCATGGTGACAGACTACAAACCCCATGTAGTCTGATCCTGCAGCCATACTCCCATCCATCCTCTACTTCTTACTACCATCCAGTTTGTAGGTCTGCAAGAAGTAAAGGGCGAATGGACAGACAAATGACTGCAGAATCGGACGTCACGAGGTTCATTTGTAGTTTTTGTACCGCAGAGACACATAGTTCTGCATAGAAGCTTTGCACGGATAAGGCCCCTTTCACACGAGCGAGTTGCAATGCGTGACGTAAACGCATAGCACCCGCACTGAATCCTGACCCATTCATTTCAATGGCTCTGTGCACATGAGCGTTTTTTTTTTCACGCATCAGTTCTGCGTTGCGTGAAAAACGCAGCATGTTCTATATTCCGCGTTTTTCACGCAGCCCTTGCCCCATATAAGTGAATGGGGCTTCGGTGAAAAACGCATTGCATTCGCAAGAAAGTGCAGATGCAATGCGTTTTTCACTGATGGTCGCTAGGAGATGTTGTTTGTAAACCTTCCGTTTTTTATCACGCGCGTGAAAAACGCATCAAAACGCATTGCACTCGCGTGACCTAATCCGTCACGCTCGTGTGAAAGAGGCCTATTAGCACCGTTTGCCAAGTTGCGCCATTTTTCATGGCAGCTGCACCTGAAAAATAAAACTGATTGCGACAGTGGATCTTCCCTTCAATATCACTCATGAGTGTAACGGCCCTTTAAGAAGCCGCTTCGGCATTGTTTATAGTGACGCCCCTGACAAGCTTCTCCTGATGGAACGCGTCCTGGGGATTTTCCACGCTTTACAGCTTGTCTGTTTTACACTTCTCTGTTCCAGCTGCCGTGATTCAGTCCTAGAACACTCAGTTCCTACTAGAAAACCGCGGCGTGAGGGAAGGAAGAAACGAGTTGCTAAATATTATGTTCCTTAAAGAACAAAAAAAAAAAAAAAACAGCAACAACTTTGTGCCCCCAGGGTCAGTGTGTGCTGCCGTGTAGCAGATCTCGGAGTACATCCTTGTTGATACAGTCCTGGACTGTACGTTTTCATCCGATTAAACGGGTTTTCCAACCTCTAAAAATAGAATTTAATTGACCCCTAGAAAGTTTGTAATATGCTTTCCCGATTCCGCTCCAGTCCCACGTGGCAGTCCCCCACTTCTTGTGTGGTGAGCTGGTCATGTCAACACACCGTGGTACCACGATCGTGAGAATAGAGGCTGTGGTGCTTTCAAAAAATTGGTAGCTGCAGCAGGAGACGGGTAAGTATGTAAGAATTTTCTAGGTTTGCAATTTTTTACATTTTGGCCAAAAAAGACTCTTTCACATCTATGGAGCTGCACTGGGATCAGACTGGCCCTCTATAGAGCTGGAGGATCCTCCAGTGGGCCACAGATCTGAGACAATCAAGGTCCCAAAGCTGGAGCAGAAGACAAGCTGTTTTGGAGGTGACTTTGTGGCTAGTCGCTTGTCTCTAGAGTGACTGACAAATGACCTGTTAGATCTGATGGATGATATGTCCCTTGTGTAGAGATGAGCGAACCCGTGGAAGTTCGGGTTCGGCCGAACTTCAGGTCAAAGTTGGGGTTCGGGACCCGAAGACCCCGAACCACATTGAAGTCAATGGGTGCCTGAACTTCATTTTTATTATTTTCCGTTATAACATGGTTAAATCGGAAAATACAGTAATGGCATTCCAAAAGAATAAGGCCATGTAGGGGTTAAAAAAAACACCACACAACTCGCCTCATCCACTTGATCGCGCTGCAGGACCTGCCAAAGGACCTGCGATATGCGTGATGACCACGTGGGAGAGCGCGGTGACGGCATTACGCATATCGCAGGTCCTGTTCAGTGAAAATAGAAGAAACTGCTGCAGCGCGATCAAGTGGATAACTCATCCACTTGAGCGCTGACACTCGTTCTGCACGGAAACGCCCCCAGTGGGGTCTGTCTGGCTGTTATTTACTAGCCAGTAAAAAACGTCCATGTGAATAATAGTCCCGTAGACTTTAGCTGGTTCTGAAACAGCAGTGGACGCTGTAATAGTACAAACACTGTACCTTCCACTAAATTTGAGTAAGCCAATAGCATAAGAGAATATCTGTTAGAGAAAAATGCCTCTTTTTCCACTTATCAGTTACTTCTCCTCCCCTTGCCTCCTACACTGATCATTCACCTTCAATTCACTGCTAAAATCTGTCTTGACAGAGGACATGGCCTATCAGCTGAGGGATCAGGTTACATGCTGCCCATACCATTGCCTGTTAAAGGGGTTGTCAAGGATTTTGATATTGATGGAATCCTTCCTGCTGCAACTCTCTCTCTCTATCACAGCTCAGGGGTGTGTGTCCTTTCTGCTGCAGTTCTCCCCCAGCACAGCTTAGGGTGTGCCCTTTCTGCTGCAGCTCTCTCACTAATCACAGCTCGAGGGAGGGGGGATGTATGTTTTTCTGCTGAAGCTCTTTCCCTGTAACTGTCACAGCGTCTAACATTAGATACCGCTGGGGGCATTTGAAGGATGGAACTGAGCATGTGTGACCACCTCAGTAGGTGAGACATGCAAATTACTATACAAATTAAGCACCAGGTGGCGCCATTCTAATGAAGTAACTGGATAATTTTTCTAACCGAAAGTAAATGACAAAAGTCACTAGTTTTTCATGCTGAATTATAGTATTAAAGTAACATTTAAGGCTGGCACAACCCCTTTAATGCCTTTAATTTTACATGGGCTAGCATTTAAAGGAATGCTCATGTCCGATAAATGCTCTGTGTAAAGGTACTGGCGATCACCTGACTAATCTGCAAACATTCGTTTGGCAAGTGATCGCATCTTTTATGCGGCGCATAGAAATTTTTGTTTGCCGTCAGCACATTGTTCTGTGTAAACCGGGATGTACTGATGAGAATTCTTTGTGGGGAGGAGCGATCACAGCAGCAATCGTTCATCCCCATACAAAGGAGGCGATTGATGCATTTAATGGCGATTCCTTTTTTTTTTTTTTTTTATGCATATTTATCTTTTTTTTGCTTTTATGCTAAAAATACCATAAAACTCATGCATTTTTTTAAAGTTTTTTTTGAGATGGTGTTTTTTAGTTACACCTGCTTTACCTTTTTTCTTTTTTTGCTTACAGAGAAGTCTATGCGAAAAATGCCTGGAAAAAAAAAATGCCAGTGTTTTTTAAAAGTTCCCATTGAGTAACATCTGGCCACGGCGTTCTTTGCTAAAAGAAAAAAACAACCAAAGACAAAAAACACCTACCTGTGCAACCACCCTGAATGCACCAATCAGCTCAGCTCAGCAATCAGGCTATTATTGGGAATGTTTGTTCAGTTCCTATAATTGCCTGTGTTAAGGGGCTTTGTTCATCCTTGGGTTGTGGTTACCATAGCATGCAGCAGTATTAGAAGTATTTAAGGGGTTGTCCACCAATGTCCACCATCACTAGCTGATCAGCAGAGGTCTGATATCCTACACTCCTGCAGGCAGTGGTACGTTGAAGGGGCTGTCGCCCCGGGTGCGAAACTGGCAGAGGGGTGTCTGGCTGCCGGGGCACTGTTTGTAGACAATGCCACTCACTCTCTAGCAGGCTGCGCCCCGAGTGCATACGGCCATCCAGTGAATCATTAACAAATGGCGCCATCAGGATGAGCGCAATGACGAGTCATCACAGCGCACGTGTCTGGCTTTCTTGTAGGCCGCGCTACCTTCTATTCCTTGAAAACTACTCTGCTCGCTGCCTTCTACTCTCTCTGTGGGGCTGGCTGGGGGCCGCATGGGGCCTAAAAGGGGATTGGGAATTAATTAAAGGGGTTGTACCAAGTTTTGAAGTTATCCCTATTTCACAGGATAGGGGATAACTAACTGAGCAGTAGTGGGCCGACCGCTGGGACCCCCACTGATTCTGAAAACCAGTGTCCCGTTCCTCTGATCTGATGGAGTCACAGGTTAGACATGTGCCCTGCATCTCCACCCATTCTCCATGGGACCATCGGAAATAGCCAAGCAATGTACTCAACTATCTTCGGCAGTCCCATGGCGAATGAATGAAGTGGCCGCTCCATCAGATTGCGAAAAATAGGGCCCTCAATATCATGGTATAATATGCAATCGGCGGTAATACGTGTTCATGGTTTTGACCGTAATATTTGTTATAGTACTATACTTTTTTTATATTCAGTATCAGTGGGGTGTCACAACCAGACAGCTGAGAAGCTCTGACAGAAGCCTTTCAGAACCTCCTCCTTGAGTTTTCTTTGTTTTGAATTTCAGTTCCTCATCTCGTTAGCCTCTCTCAGCTGTCATGTAGTTGGATGATTGCATCCCTTTAAATTCCTCCCCATAATGCATTAGTGTGCGGCTTATACAACTTCCTGGAGTGTGTGTGCATGCTGATCCTGTTTTCCAGTCTGCTACAAAGTTAAGTGCTGTACATTTATTTGTGATTTTCTGTTTGCTGGATCCCAGGTGACCCTGACTCCCTCCGTGTCTAGTGTAGGGAGCCGGTGGTCGTGTCCCCTCACTATTGTAGGGTGTTCAGGTGGTATATAGTTGAGGTACGTGGATATGCGATCATCCACCATTGGGATTTTCGCATAGGCTGAGCAGATAGGGAGAGAGCCAGGTCTGATGCAGGGGTCTCCCTTTTGTTCCTTAGTTTTGGATCCAGTGAGTCATATATTCATTTTGCATTGTCTTGTTTCCTGTACACCTTCCGTGACATGGGGTTGGACTGGCCCAGAAGATCCTCCAGTGGGCCCACACTCAATAATAGACTGTCCGCATCCGTTGCTCCGTTCCGTGGTCCACATCCTCCAGTGGGCCCACACTCAATAATAGACTGTCCTCATCCGTTGCTCCGTTCCGTGGTCCACATAAAAAATATGTTTTGCGGACAAGAATAGGCAGTTATATTAATGGCTGTCCGTGCCGTTACGCAAATTTCGGAACGCACACGGACACCATCTTTGTTTTGCAATACACACAACGGTTGTGTGCATGTAGCCTCAATCAGATTTTTCAGTATGCCACCACACACCGCCACAAGCTGAGACACCGTGTATGGAGGACACCAGCCCACAAAAGACATTGAGCAAAAAAACTAGGTTGACTCACGTGTCATGTCAAATAGGGTGAAAATGGAACATTATTGCTTTATTTTTGAAATCTAGAACAGAAGTTCATACTGTATAAACCACAACCTGGTGGCGGGACATTAACATCCGTGTGATTTCATGAAATGTCACCACTCTGTTCTATATGTCGGTGGTGACACATGTTCCAGTGGGGGAAAAAAGAATGAGATACATAATTTAGATGAAAAACATGCAAATTGATGTTTTATTTCAAACCAATGAAGTCTTCCAGCTAAATGTATTCTTTTGAAAAATCTGAATAAAAATGCAATCTTAGGCTTAGAGTGGATATAAAAAGTCTACACACCCCTGTTATAATGTCAGGTTTCTGTGATTGTAAAAAAATGAGACAAAGATAAATCATTTCAGAACTTTTTCCACCTTTTAATGTGACCTATAAACTGTAGCACTCAATTGAAAAACAAACGGAAATATTTTGGGTGGAGGGAAGAAAAAATAAAAATATAATAATATGGTTGCATAAGCGTGCACATTGAATCAAATCTAACGCCCTAATAGGGACCCTCGGGATATGATAATCAATGTAATATACGGTCAATAGACAAAAAAAAAATCCCTTTAGGGGTCTCTAACTGATACTAAATTATACCTTTATTTCTACAATATTAAAATCGTGATTCAGAAAAGGAACACCTAATGTTAAAATTTTCAGTGTACAGTCGTGGCCAAAAGTTTTGAGAATGACACAAATATTAGTTTTCACAAAGTTTGCTGCTAAACTGCTTTTAGATCTTTGTTTCAGTTGTTTCTGTGATGTAGTGAAATATAATTACACGCACTTCATACGTTTCAGAGGCTTTTATCGACAATTACATGACATTTATGCAAAGAGTCAGTATTTGCAGTGTTGGCCCTTCTTTTTCAGGACCTCTGCAATTCGACTGGGCATGCTCTCAATCCACTTCTGGGCCAATTCCTGACTGATAGCAACCCATTCTTTCATAATCACTTCTTGGAGTTTGTCAGAATTAGTGGGTTTTTGTTTGTCCACCCGCCTCTTGAGGATTGACCACAAGTTCTCAATGGGATTAAGACCTGGGGAGTTTCCAGGTCATGGACCCAAAATGTCAACGTTTTGGTCCCCGAGCCACTTAGTTATCACTTTTGCCTTATGGCACGGTGCTCCATCGTGCTGGAAAATGCATTGTTCTTCACCAAACTGTTGTTGGATTGTTGGAAGAAGTTGCTGTTGGAGGGTGTTTTGGTACCATTCTTTATTCATTGCTGTGTTTTTGGGCAAAATTGGGAGTGAGCCCACTCCCTTGGATGAGAAGCAACCTCACACATGAATGGTCTCAGGATGCTTTACTGTTGGCATGACACAGGACTGATGGTAGCGCTCACCTTTTCTTCTCCGGACAAGCCTTTTTCCTGATGCCCCAAACAATCGGAAAGAGGCTTCATCAGAGAATATGACTTTGCCCCAGTCCTCAGCAGTCCATTCACCATATTTTTTGGGGAGAGAAGTGGCTTCTTTGCTGCCCTTCTTGACACCAGGCCATCTTCCAAAAGTCTTTGCCTCACTGTGCGTGCAGATGCGCTCACACCTGTCCTGCTGCCATTCCTGAGCAAGCTCTGCACTGGTGGCACTCCGATCCCGCAGCTGAATCCTCTTTAGGAGACGATCCTGGCGCTTGCTGGACTTTCTTGGATGCCCTGAAGCCTTCTTAACAAGAATTAAACCTCTTTCCTTGAAGTTCTTGATGATCCTATAAATTGTTGATTGAGGTGCAATCTTAGTAGCCACAATATCCTTGCCTGTGAAGCCATTTTTATGCAACGCAATGATGGCTGCACACGTTTCTTTGCAGGTCACCATGGTTAACAATGGAAGAACAATGATTTCAAGCATCACCCTCCTTTTAACAGGTCAAGTCTGCCATTTTAACCCAATCAGCCTGACATAATGATCTCCAGCCTTGTGCTCGTCAACATTCTCACCTGAGTTAACAAGACGATTACTGAAATTATCTCAGCAGGTCCTTTAATGACCGCAATGAAATGCAGTGGAAAGGTTTTTTTGGGATTAAGTTAATTTTCATGGCAAAGAAGGACTATGCAATTCATCTGATCACTCTTCATAACATTCTGGAGTATATGCAAATTGCTATTATAAAAACTTAAGCAGCAACTTTTCCAATTTCCAATATTTATGTAATTCTCAAAACTTTTGGTCACCACTGTACAGTGAGGTGTCATATATATTAAACTCTCATATATATTAAACTTTCCACTGCTGGTTGTTGCTACCGGCAACTCGGGGATTTTGTCCCAATCAGCATTTATTTTTATATGCACCTATCATGGTGCATCAACCTGAAGGTGCTGGGAGCACGGAGACAATTGTGTATGTTGGTGTATCGCTGGTTTATGACAGAGATTGATGTAACTATCACTATCTTCGCACCACAATGGGGTGTTGGCAGGGTATGAGTTTGTGATTTTTATTTTTATTTTTTTATAAATTTGGGAAGGCCCCAAAACATTGGGAAATGGAAAAGAGAACGCAAAGAGAAAGTGAGCTGGAGTGTAACAATGGCTGGGTGCGGCCGGTATACTTGTCTACTGAGCACAAGGTACGGACAAGTCCTGTGGGATCCAGGCCTGGTTTATTTTAATGAACATGAGCTTGTCCACGTTGGCTGTGGACAGGCGGCTGCGCTCGTCTGTGATTACCCCCACCCACCGATCTAACAGACGGATTAACTATATTAATTTCCCTGTCATATATTGTCACGAGGGTGTCATGGCCTATCGCTGACCCTGTTGTGCCTGGGGTCAGAAGGTCGCAGCGGGTGGCTACTCGCTTGGTTTCAAGGGATCGCTCCATGACCTAGTGGTGGGAATGGATTCCGGTCCAGGTTTTTCCTGCTTAGGTTTGCGATCCTTTTTGTCCCATTTAGGAATCTGTAGCTTTCCCTTTCAGCTGTTCTCTGTCAGCCCCTCCCAGCTACTATATATTCTCCCTTTCTGTTTCCCTTGTTGCCAGATATAGACCTTCCTTCCAGATCTTCTAGTCTGACCTCAGGTGGACAACTGTTGCTGTGGAGCCGTTGGATCTCCGGGTCACTCCTGTTATTGTCTCCCTTCGGGGATTGTTTGTGCTGTTCGTCCTTTCCCTGTTGTTACCCTAGGTCAGTGGTCGGCAAAGTGCGGCTCGCGAGCCACAAGCGGCTCTTTAGAACCTTCAATGCGGCTCTTTGGTGCGGGCTGCATGCAAAGTGTCCGTCATGCGCCTCCTGCCCATTCCACTTTATGAATGAAGCAGGCAGGCGGGTCAGGAGGCGCATGACAGAGGGTGAGATGTCACGCTGCGCACAGCAGCAGAAGGGCGGGCAGCGGCGCGCTAGTTCGGCTGCCCACTGCCGGCAATGTGAGGAGTGGTGAAGAGGCCGCCGCTCAGGAGGAGCAAAATGTCCTGCAGCAGAAAGGTAGGAGCTGCCCCGGTGTGTGCACAGCGCCAGGCACTGCACCGGCCCCGCCGCAAGTGTCCCTGCCTCCTCCCTTCCCCCCACTAATACATTACTTTACTTACTAGAAGGCACTTATGGGGGATATCTGTGGAGGGCACATATAGCATCTTATGCTATATATGTGTCCTCCACAGATATACCCCATAATTGCCCTCCACAGATATCCCCAATAAGTGCGTCATCCACAGATATCCCCCATAAGTGCGTCATCCACAGATATCCCCCATAAGTGCGTCATCCACAGATATTCCCCATATGTGCGTCATCCACAGATATCCCCCATAAGTGCGTCATCCACAGATATCCCCCATAAGGCTACTTTCACACTTGCGGCAGGACGGATCCGACAGGCTGTTCACCATGTCGGATCCGTCCTGCGGCTATTTCGCCGTGCCCGCGGACCGCCGCTCCGTCCCCATTGACTATAATGGGGACGGGGGCGGAGCTCCGGCGCAGCACGGTGGTGCACGGAGAAAGCCGCCGGACTAAAAAGCCTGACATGCAGTAATTTTAGTCCGGCGGCCTTTCTCCGTGCACCGCCGTGCTGCGCCGGAGCTCCGCCCCCGTCCCCATTATAGTCAATGGGGACGGAGCAGCGGTCCAGCGGCACGGCGAAATAGCCGCAGGACGGATCCGACATGGTGAACAGCCTGTCGGATCCGTCCTGCCGCAAGTGTGAAAGTAGCCTAAGTGCGTCATCCACAGATATCCCCCATAAGTGCATCATTCACATTACATCCACATCTGCAGACAAGTTTAATAAAAGTAAAAAATGATAAAGATAGAATAAAATAATAATCAAGATCCAAATAAAAGAAAGTACATATAAAAGTATGTAAAAACACACTCTGGGCTCATGCCCACAAATGTAAGGGCGCCGTGCCTCTGCTGCGGACCGCAAATAGCGGTACGCAATGCACGGACACAGAACATGGGGCAGCTGCATGAGGATCACGGACCCATTCACTTGAATGGGGTTCGCGATCTGCATCCGACTCCCCGCACCGCAAAAAAGTAGCTCATGCTGAAGTGAATGGGTCCATGATGCGGGCTGCACACGGCCAGTGCCCGTGTATTGCGGACTCGCCGTATGCGGCCTGCAATATGGCAACGGCGGGCACACGGTCATGTGCATGAGCCCTAATAGTCCTCACTGGTACTGTTGACGCAATATTTTAGGTTTTAAAAATGTGGCTCTCGAAAGAAATTTCAATCGTGGTTTTGGCGATATTTGGCTCAGTTGACAAAAAAGTTTGCCCACCACTGCCCTAGGTGTCAGTGGTCAAGAATAGTGCTCCCACCGCCCTATTCACTACCTAGGGCTTATTTCAGGGTAAGCCAGGGACGAGGCACGTGATCGGCGTACGGGTTAGCAGCCCGTCTAGGGACGTCAGGGCAGGCAGGTGCCAGGTGAGCTCGAGGTCACCACTCCTCCCTCTCCCTAGTGGAAGGGTACTCCTCTTCCCTCCCCTTTGTGCCACACGTCAAAACAAACGTGATACGAATGCAGTGCAGGAGTACCTCACACCAAAAATGGGTATATGTCACCCACCGAACTAATTAGGCTGGTAATATGGGCAGCATCCAAAACCAGTCCCAGATGCTTTTCAGATATTAATGTAAATCCTCATGGAACGCTCCACTATATTGATTCCTCCAGTGCGGTCAACAAATATATCATCATAAGGAGGTCCCAGACTATACCGGGAAATTAATATATAGTTAGGCTCCATTCACACGTCCGCAGAATGGGTCCGCATCCGTTCCGCAATTTTGCGGAACGGGTGCGGACCCATTCATTCTCTATGGGGACGGAATGGATGCGGACAGCACACAGTGTGCTGTCTGCATCCGCATTTGCGGTGCGCGGCCCCGATCTTTAGGTCCGCAACTCCGCAACAAGATAGAGCATGTCCTATTCTTGTCCGCAGCTTGCGGACAAGAATAGGCATTTCTATGGGGGTGACGGGCTGGTGTGTTGCGGACCCGCAATTTGCGGGTCCGCAACACACCACGGACGTGTGAATGCAGCTTAACATCGCCTGCGCTGACCTCAGATCACGCGGGACGCCGTATTCTTGAGCCACAACACAGAAGCAGCGGGCTGAACATTACACCCGCGGCAGAAGAGACATCTGTGCCGGTGACCACGTGGGACGCCACGCCGAGGCACAGCACCCCACTCCTTGTATTTAAACTACGGAACTGTGAGTAACAGCCTGAAAAGATAGGAGTGGTTAAATACAATACCGATCTAAAAGAGGGCTCTTTCATTTACTTAGCCTACACTATTTTCCAGGCGAATGTAAGATAATATGAAATGATGAGCCAACATATGATTTTCTAACTGCGACTTGATTATTAACTTATATATATCTAAGCGGACCGTACTCTTTTACCCTATATATTGGGATACAAAAGATCCAACTACATATATGAAATGATGAACCACCGTGCGTTTTCCTAACCTCTATGTGAACACGCATGTACAGTACAGACCAAAAGTTTGGACACACCTTCTCATTCAAAGAGTTTTCTTTATTTTCATGACTATGAAAATTGTAGATTCACACTGAAGGCATCAAAACTATGAATTGACACATGTGGAATTATATACATAACAAAAAAGTGTGAAACAACTGAAAATATGTCATATTCTAGGTTCTTCAAAGTAGCCACCTTTTGCTTTGATTACTGCTTTGCACACTCTTGGCATTCTCTTGATGAGCTTCAAGAGGTAGTCACCTGAAATGGTTTTCACTTCACAGGTGTGCCCTGTCAGGTTTAATAAGTGGGATTTCTTGCCTTATAAATGGGGTTGGGACCATCAGTTGCGTTGTGGAGAAGTCAGGTGGATACACAGCTGATAGTCCTACTGAATAGACTGTTAGAATTTGTATTATGGCAAGAAAAAAGCAGCTAAGTAAAGAAAAACGAGTGGCCACCGCATTCCAGGCCAGATTGCTCATACTCAGGCAATGGATAAAAGTAGATTTACCGACAGTGGGACAGTGGAGAAAAATGATAGACAATTTAATTAAAGAAGAACGAGTGATGGAGAATCACATAAAAAGGTTGCTAAATCTCGACCAGGTCTGGAAAAATTGGTTACTTTAGTGTTGGAGGATGTTTTTTTTTTTTTTTTTTTTTTTTTTTTTCCTCACGTCCCCACGTGGAGGGAGGGGGGGGGGGGAGGAGGGTGGGAAACGGGAGAAGGAAGGGAAAGGAAAAGGAACTGTAGTCATTAATTGTGAATGGTTGATCTTTGCTTATTTTTTTATGGATCTGTTCCTTGTGTGAAATTCAAATAAAGACTAATTAAAAAAAAAAAAAAAAAGAAATGGTCTTCACTTCACAGGTGTGCCCTGTCAGGTTTAATAAGTGGGATTTCTTGCCTTATAAATGGGGTTGGGACCATCAGTTGCGTTGTGGAGAAGTCAGGTGGATACGCAGCTGATAGTCCTACTGAATAGACTGTTAGAATTTGTATTATGGCAAGAAAAAAGCAGCTAAGTAAAGAAAAACGAGTGGCCATCATTACTTTAAGAAATGAAGGTCAGTCAGTCCGAAAAAATTGGGAAAACTTTGAAAGTGTCCCCAAGTGCAGTCACAAAAACCATCAAGCGCTACAAAGAAACTGGCTCACGTGCGGACCGCCCCAGGAAAGCAAGACCAAGAGTCACCTCTGCTGCGGAGGATAAGTTCCTCCGAGTCACCAGCCTCAGAAATCGCAGGTTAACAGCAGCTCAGATTAGAGACCAGGTCAATGCCACACAGAGTTCTAGCAGCAGACACATCTCTAGAACAACTGTTAAGAGGAGACTGTGTGAATCAGTCCTTCATGGTAGAATATCTGCTAGAAAACCACTGCTAAGGACAGGCAACAAGCAGAAGAGACTTGTTTGGGCTAAAGAACACAAGGAATGGACATTAGACCAGTAGAAATCTGTGCTTTGGTCTGATGAGTCCAAATTTGAGATCTTTGGTTCCAACCACCGTGTCTTTGTGCGACGCAGAAAAGGTGAACGGATGGACTCTACATGCCTGGTTCCCACCGTGAAGCATGGAGGAGGAGGTGTGATGGTGTGGGGGTGCTTTGCTGGTGACACTCTTGGGGATTTATTCAAAATTGAAGGCATACTGAACCAGCATGGCTACCACAGCATCTTGTAGCGGCATGCTATTCCATCCGGTTTGTGTTTAGTTGGACCAGCATTTACTTTTCAACAGGACAATGACCCCAAACACACCTCCAGGCTGTGTAAGGGCTATTTGACCATGAAGGAGAGTGATGGGGTGCTGCGCCAGATGACCCGGCCTCCACAGTCATTGGACCTGAACCCAATTGAGATGGTTTGGGGTGAGCTGGACCGCAGAGTGAAGGCAAAAGGGCCAACAAGTGCTAAGCATTTCTGGAAACTCCTTCAAGACTGTTGGAAGACCATTTCAGGTGACTACCTCTTGAAGTTCATCATTTTATTTTACTCTATTTGATCTATTTTGCATTGCATTTTAGTATAATAAATACTTTTGCCTCCACATGTATCCGAGGGAGTGAGTGAGTGCCTGTCAACTATTAGATAACTATATTAATTTCCCTGTCACGTATAGAGTGCAGGGTATCTCACACCAAAAATGGGTATATGTCACCCACCAATCTAACAGCCAGATTAATTTTTTTTTTTTGTTCTAAATTCTTTATTTATGACTTTTCAATAAAATACATAGACAGAAAAAACAAAGGCAGGTACAGTCATCCAAGGCAAGCAAACCCAAGGGTATGACTTACAGCTGTTGAGACGATGATCACCAGTCGAACCATCTTATATGCAACACTAATGTGACACATAGGTGTCACTAGTACAGGCAGTATAAAGTGGCAGTTAAAACAAAGCTTTATATGCAGGAAGTTAGTTGTGTATTGATATATGATCACATAAACTGGTGTACGATAAAAATCCCCCATGGCTTATCTTGTCTAAAACACCCGCACTGTCCAACATATAGAACAGGGAACATATAAGTAACAAAACAGATGGGTAAATCCAGGTTAAGAATGTATAGCATGGTAGCAATCTCATACTGCATAGAAGTAGGTAGATAAGAGAAGCAAATAACCATTAGCACATTCGGGCATGGTTAATGGAGCAAGAGTGGTTTATAATACGGCATTAAACGTATTACAAATGGGGTGCTATGTAGGAGTTCCACTTAATATTAAGACTAAGGAGGCCACCTTAGTAGCTAAGTTAATGAAGATAGGAAGATGTGTTTATTCAGGGTGGGGGGAGGAGAAGGAGAGGGTTTGATTTAAACGTGAGACCTATAAAAGTCCAACCATGGTTGCCAAATTTTCAAGTAGGCTTTTCTATTGCCTTTTTCCCATCCCACCAATTCTTCCATAAGGCAAATTTAAAGTATCTTCTCTAGCCATTCTTTAATGGTAGGTGGTTCAGGGCTTTTCCATTTGGTGGGAATAATACATTTGGCAGCCGTGATCATATGTGTGATTAGGTTATTAAGGGAAGGTTTGAAACTACACTGCGGCAACCATAAAAGTACCAGAGCTGGTTTCAGTGAAATTTTAGAGCTGCAGACTTTGTTAATGATAAGTTCCACTTCTGACCAAAAGTTAGAAATATTTTTGCAGGACCACCAAATATGTGTGATGGAACCTCGTTCCTCTTGACAACGCCAACACTTATCTGAGGGGGACAGATTGGCCCTGTACAAGAAGTCTGGAGTTTTATACCATCTAGATAAAATTTTAAAGGAGTTTTCCTGTATGCGGATGCATCTCGAGAACCCATCTCGAGTGTTTAAATATGGTTTTAACCTCTTCATCTGATAGAGAGATCTGCAGTTCTTTTTCCCATGATCTCAAGTAAAGGGGTTTCCCACCTGAGGAATCTAATTAGAGTTGGGAATATAGTTTGGAAAGGATTTTGGGTGGGCAGTTCGGTAGCAAGGTATAATTCTCAAGCCAAGTGGGGTCATTATGAGGGTTTGTGCATAACTTCCTGTATTTTTTGCAACTGAGTTCCAGATCTAACTCAACTAGCCTGGAACTCAAGGACTTAGGTATACTAGTATAGACTTCCTTTAGGAATTCTGAGAGGTTAGTGGTTTTAACCAGATCAGAAATTTTATAGTCAGAAAGAAGCTCTGGATGAGCGGCCCGTACATCTGGGGGTCTCCTCAGGAGGGCCTGGGGTCATTCAGCCAGGACCCCCCACCTCAGCCCGGGCCTCCACGGACAAGGACGGCCTGTAAATGGAGGAGCTGGCGTCCCCGGGCCGCGGCCTGTCCTCCTCCGATCCCTCCGGTTACCTGCCAGGGTCCGGGCGTCCTCTCTCCGCCGGGGTCTCGGGTCTACGGATCAGGGGGCTGCGGGGGCCTCGGCCAATGAGCGAGGGGAGCGGGCGCGGCCTTCTCCTCCTCACCTCACGTCACTGGCGGCGGCGGAGAAGCAGGGAGGGAGCTGAGAACCGGCGGCTCCAGGCCGCACCGCCCCCACTCTCTGAAGAGCCCGGACTGACAGTCACCTCATCCTCCTTCACAGCCGGGTCTGGGGGGTTCGCTCGTCGTCACGGGGGCGCGTCGTACTACAACTCCCAGCATGGCCACTCCTCGTCAGGCCGTGGGCTGGTGCCGCTGTAATGTGAACTGGGCCTCCATTATCTGGTCATAAGGTGCGAAATGACGGACGACAAAGGTTTCTCCGTGACGGAAAACCGGCGCAAGCAGTCAACGGAGCTGTTGCCCCTAGCAACCAGTGAGCTCGCTGCTCTCATATTAAAACCTTCATGTGATTGGTTAACCTCAGCTCCAAAAACTGATCTCATTGGTTGCTGTGGCCGCCTTAGTACAGTTTAAAGCAGTGATCTGATTGGCTGCTATAAGCAGCGCAGGGATTCCATTGGTTGGCCTTCTACATAAGCTGTCAGTTCTTCTATTCAAGCTTTCACGTGATTGGCTGCTACTGACCGCTTCTCTAAAGAGTGATATGATTGGCTGCTCTTGCCGCCCTTCTAGAGAATAAAAGCAGTGCTTCAATTGGTTGCCGTGGCTGCAGTGATTTAATTGGCTACAATTAGAAGCAATGATCTGTCAAAGCCCTGATTTGATTGGTTGTTGGCAGCCACTCCTCTTCATTCCCCATATTTTGGTTGCTATGGACGATTTTATATATCTTAGTTGTGAGAAAAGGTGCACGCCCCACACACAGGATAACGCCCCCTCTTAGTGCCCCTCACACTGGATAACGCCCCCTCTTAGTGCCCCACACACAGGATAACGCCCCCTCTCAGTGCCCCCCACACAAGATAATGCCCCCCTCTCAGTGCCCCCCACACAGGATAACGCCCCCTCTCAGTGCCCCACACACAGGATAACGCCCCCTCTCTGTGCCCCCCACACAGGATAATGCCCCCTCTTAGTGCCCCCCACACAAGATAATGCCCCCCTCTCAGTGCCCCCCACACAAGATAATGGCCCCTCTCAGTGCCCCCACACAGGATTACACCCCCTCTCAGTGCCCCCCACACAAGATAATGCCCCCTCTCAGTGCCCCCCACACAAGATAATGGCCCCTCTCAGTGCCCCCACACAGGATTACATCCCCTCTCAGTGCCCCCCACACAAGATAATGGCCCCTCTCAGTGCCCCCACACAGGATTACGCCCCCTCTCAGTGCCCCCCACACAGGATAATGCCCCCTCTCAGTGCCCCCCACACAAGATAATGCCCCCTCTCAGTGCCCCCACACAGGATTACGCCCCCTCTCAGTGCCCCCCACACAAGATAATGCCCCCACACAGGATAACGCCCCCTCTCAGTGCCCCCCACACAGGATAACGCCCCCTCTCAGTGCCCCCACACAAGATAATGCACCCTCTCAGAAGCTCTATGGAAATCTCTCCCTCCTTTATTGAGATAGTATGGGAGAACAGATAGAGGGGCTATGGGGGATAATTTATTAGTGGACATTGACAGGGACTCGGTTCTGCTGCAGAATTGGAACAGACAGCGTGTTAAGGCACTAAGAGGATTTTTCTTCTTTTTGGTGGGGGGGAGAACCCATAAGTTGTGGAGAGCATTTTCTCCCAACAGGGCTTTTTCCAACTCAACATGTAGAGAACTGTTATGGGATCTAGATAGTTCAATCCATCTTTCCAATTGTATGGCATGGAGGTAGGTCTTTAAGTCGGGCAGGGATAGCCCCCCTCTATTAATCTTCCTAATAAGTAAAGGGTATGCTAGGCGTGTTTTTTTGTTGGACCAAAGAAAATTGCTAAATAAGACACGGAAGTCAGTGAAATACTTTTGCCAATGGAATAGGTAGGCATCTCAAAGTATAGAGGATCTGGGGCAGAACGTAGGTGGAGAGTAGATTTTTCCTACCCAACCATGAAAGGAAGGGAAGTTTAATTGAGGTCAAAAAGGTCTTAATTTTACCAAATAGAGGGACATAATTAAGCCTAAATAAATGTAAAGGGTTCGCTGGAATCATGATCCCTAAATGTTTTATGGCTTCTTTTGGCCATTGAAAGGAAGTGTCTTTCTTGATTTTCAACAACTAGTGCTCTGGGGCTGATATATTAAGAATTTCAGATTTGTCATAGTTGACCTTGAAATTGGAGACTTCTCCAAAGTTTGATAAGATTTTGATCACCTCTGGGATTGCAACCTCTGGATTCGTAATAAAAAGAAGCAGATCGTCCGCAAAGGCTGCCAAGGAATGAGTCCTCCCCTTCACTTGAAGGCCTGTAATAGCTGCTGAGGCTCTCAGTTTGCATAGCAGCAATTCAAGAGTCAGAATGAATAACGCTGGAGAGAGAGGGCAGCCCTGCCTTGTTCCATTGGAAATTTGGAAGGGTGTTGATAGGGAACCATTGATAAGGACTCTAGCAGATGGCTTCGAGTAAAGTAAAAAAATAGCAGAAACGAACATAGGTGGGAAACCAAAATGGCGCAGAGCACCTTCTATAAAAGCCCAGTTAACCCTATCGAATGCTTTTTCAGCATCAGTTCCCAATAGTGTTAATGGAATTTTGTGTTGCTTTGCATAATAAATGGCGTGTAGAACTCTACTGACGTTCTGCTTGCCTTCACGCCCCTTCACAAATCCCACTTGTTCCTCACCAATGAGCTTAGGTAACAATTTCCCTACTCTATGGCTTAAAAGTTTGGCCCATAGTTTGACATCTACATTGAGAAGGGAGATTGGCCTATAGCTGCTGCATTTAGCGGGGTCTTTTCCCTTTTTGGGGATGACTGTTATATGGGCGATAAGTGATTGTGGTGGAAGGGTTTTTCCGTGTAGTAGGGAATTACATAACTCTACTAGCTGTGGGACAAGGACACTCTTAAACTTCTTATAATAGATTATTGGTAACCCATCTGGTCCAGGGCATTTTCCTGAAGGGATACTTGTTAGTACTTCTGATTCCTCTTCCAACGTCACCGGGGAAAGCAACATATCTTTTTCAGCAGAATTTAATGTTGGGACCTTAATCGCCTCCAGGAAGGTGTCTATTTTAGCTAATGTATGGCTTGGGTTGCTAGACTCTAAATTGTAAAGGGATGAATAGAATTGAGCAAATTCATCTGCTATCGCAGGGGTATTAGTAAGCTGATGTCCTTTTTCCGACTTAATACTGGAAATAAAAGTTTTTTCTCTTTGACCGTTAATCATCTGTGAGAGGAGTTTGGAACCTCTGTCTCCATGTATGTAAAGCTTGTATTTAGCTGATCTAAAAGCTTTTACCGAGTTAATGTTTAACATGTCCTTCAGTTGACTTCTGAGTTTAAGAATATCTTTATATTTGGTGTCTGAGGGATCTTTTTTAGTGATATTTTCCAAGACGGAAATCTGGGTCAAAATGGAGTCTACTTGAAGCGATCTTTGTTTACGTACCCAGGTGCCCAAGGATATGAGTTCCCCTCTCATGAACGCTTTATGGGCTTCCCAAATCATGGTTTTATCCATAAGGGGAGTACAGTTTGTTTTAAAGAAAGCTTCAAGTTTCTCTTCCAGTTTGAGTCTGTCTTTTTTGTTTTTCTGGAAGGGTTTCATTAAGTCTCCATGACCACATTTTAGGAGGAAGGCCCTCCAACCTAATCTCTAGGGAGACCGGTGCATGATCTGAAACAGTAATCTGTCCGATAGTTGAGGACTTAATTCCTTCCAAAATATGGTTGGAAATAAATAGGTAGTCTAAGCGCTGAAAGGATCCATGGACAGCTGAAAAATAGGTGTAGTCCCTATCACTAGGATGAGCTAGTCTCCAGGCGTCCGTAATTTGGTGAGCTGAAAGTGCCCTCCTTAATCTACGAAGTTGTGCGGCGGAGTATTTGGGGGATCCAGATGTGGAATCTATGGAGTGATCCAAGGCAAGATTTAGATCTCCACCTAAGATCAATATTCTAACCAACCAGGGTATTTGTTTAGAATTTGGAGCATATATATTGACCAAGGTCAGCTTGTTGCCAAAGAGCGTACCCTTCAGAAACAAGAATCTACTCTCCGGATCAATGTACTGCGCTTGAATTTGGATGGGGATATTGGCACTTATTCCAATAGACACCCCTCTAGAGGCTGAAGAGTGAGAACTATGGAACCACTTTGTATATTGTTTGGAGAAGAGGGTTGGGATACGGTTATGCCTAAAGTGTGTTTCCTGCAAGAACAGTAGGTCTGCCCTCTCTCTCCTCAGCATTTGGAAGACCTGACTTCTTTTTTGGGGAACATTAAGCCCATTTACGTTTAATGATGTTACCTTCAAGGAATCCATAAGGTGTGAATGGTTAAGTAGCAGCACCAGAAGTTGCATCCCAGAGAGTCAAATGTTACCGGAAATAGTACCCATCTTGAAAAACTATGTACAAGGTAGAAAAGAACAAAATTGAGCATGTTAGTACTCAATTATAAACAACAAAGTTGAGTCCTCCTACAAGGGAGGTTAGTATAATAAGTGAATAGTTAGGAAGGGGGTAGAGTAGCGTAAGGGAAGGTGGTAGAAGGAAAATTAGGAGAAATAGTAAGGGTAAAGATAGGAATGAGTATAAGAGTATTAGAGTAAGGGAGGGTCATACTGTGAGGTACACAAAGCCTGTGAAAGCTCCACAGCACTGGCATATTATTAGGACTATGGATTCCCACTTAGATGACAACTGAGAGAATCCATTAGGACCTAAATCCTCTCAATACTATCATGCCATGGGATGTATTACATAAGGAGGTAATAAACAAAACCTGTGGAACATTAGCATATAACACCATGAGTATTTTCCTGAGGAAATAAGGAGAAGCTTTACATCACCCCTGCCTCTTCAAACCAAGTGGATTTAGAATAAATAAACAGTCCGAAGTCAGAGAGACTGTACTCCACTGGTACTTGAAATTTGGAGAAAAGGAGAAGCAGACCCACCAATCTCCTATTTTATCATAAGAAGAGCGGTATAATTTGGGAGGAGAAAGGTAAGGGTTAAAGAGGCAGTGGTGCTGCTAAGGGTCATGGTGTTACAGCAATAAACTTGTATAATATGAAAGAGCCACAATACTAATATTGGGGCTAGGACCGATACCAGGTTATCGGCGATGGGCCTCCAGAGGGGGGTAGAAAATAAGATAAGATAAGGAGCTAAAGCATTTTTCAAGTGTCCTGGAGTTCCGCCTGTCGTTTCTTCGCTTCCGCGCGATTTGAACTTCTTAGCGACTCTCCAATCTTCTGTTGCAGGAAGGGTTGGCAGCTTCATTTTCGCCTGGCAAGGGTAGCTAGGAGGCGATATCAAGGGGTTCAATCTGCAGAGCGTCCCACATTTTAGTAAGGTCTTCTGGGTTTCAGACGGTGATCTGCTTCCCGTTTATAGTAGCGCTGAGTCCGAATGGAAAGAGCCAACGCAGAGGGTGTCTTCTCTCTCTAAGTAGATCTGTCAGCGGCTTGAGTTGTCTCCTCTTTGCTAAGGTGCTTGCTGCAAGATCTTGATATAGTTGTATTCTAGAGCCTTCAAGTAATATTTCGCCCCTGTGTCTGGCGGCAGTTAAGATGGCGGCCGTATCAACAAAGCTAAGCAAGCCACAAATAATATCACGTGGCGGTGCGTCTGGAGATGGTTTGGGCCTAAGGGCTCTATGGGCTCTCTCTATAACTACCTTTTCTGCTCTTTCTTGGCCAAGCAGAGAGGAGAAAATTTCACTGACCGTAGCTGGGATGTCGTCCCTCTGTACACTTTCGGGTACACCTCTGATGCGGACATTCTTTCTACGGCTTCTATTTTCCTGATCTTCTAGGTGCAGGTAAGTTGTATTCATTTGATCGCGGATCTCTTCAACTTTGTATTGCAGCGTCCGACTGTGTTTCGTTAGGGCGGCCTGAGAATCTTCTAAGGCTGCCACTCTATGCCCCGTTTGCTTAATCTCCGTTTTGATGGCGGAGAGTTCTTTCAGAACCGGTTCAAAAGCGAGGGCTAGAGACTCCTTGAGGAAGGCTCTGGTGATGGGTATCGAGCCTCGTTCACTGTGTGTCTCAGACATTGCGCAGGAGCCCTCGTCGTCGGAGTCTTCTGTAAAAGTCATAGCGGCGGCGGAATCCTGCGCCATTTTGGACCTTGCAGCCGGCGAAGACATCTTCTTTTTTAAGTATTTGTCCAGGTCAGATTGGCCTCTGGCTTGTTTAGGCGTCATCTGGGACTCCTTGGTCTTGTCTTTATTGAGTTTTCCCATAATAAAGCAGGGTGGAAACCCGTTAAATAGCTATAATCAGAGTGCTGCTGTGAGGAGCTCTCGGGTCAAGCAGCCATTTCCTGACGCGGCTAGCTCCGCCCCCAGCCAGATTAATTATTATATTTCTGTGTCAGGGGTGCAAAACTGGTGCACAAAAAAATCGCTATAGGTCACCCACAGAATAAATAGCCAGATAAGATTCTTAACTCTCTCCCTCGCTTCCTGTCCCGTCACTACTGAGAGCTGATGGGAGGTGCTTCACGTGATCCAGCTTATATATAGGCTGGGTCACATGATGCACCGGCCAATCATAGGCATGCCATTACTAGGCATGGCTGTGACGGCTTCTAAGTGCCCACAGCTTAAAATCTTGTTGATTGGCTGCCCTGCAGCCTTTCAACAAGCTTTATTAACCACCTCCCGACCGCTGTACGCAGATATGCGTCCGGGAGGTGGTTGCTTTACTCCTCCTGGACGCATATACGCGTCATCTCGCGAGACGCGAGATTTCCTGTGAACGCGCGCACACAGGCGCGCGCGCTCACAGGAACGGAAGGTAAGCGAGTGGATCTCCAGCCTGCCAGCGGCGATCGCTCGCTGGCATAACAGCGTCTAATATACCTCCTACCTGGTCCTCTGGTGGTCCCTTTTGTTAGGATCGACCACCAGAGGACACAGGTAGGTCAGTAAAGTCGCACCAAACGCTACACTACACTACACCCCCCCCCCGTCACTTATTAACCCTTTATGAACCCCTGATCACCCATAATCACCCCATATAAACTCCCTGATCACCCCCCTGTCATTGATCACCCCCCTGTCATTGATCACCCCCCTGTCAGGCTCCGTTCAGACGTCCGTATGATTTTTACGGATCCACGGATACATGGATCGGATCCGCAAAACGCATACGGACGTCTGAATGGAGCCTTACAGGGGGGTGATCAATGACAAGGGGGTGATCACCCATATACACTCCCTGATTACCCCCTGTCATTGATCACCCCCTGTCATTGATCACCCCCCTGTAAGGCTCCATTCAGACGTCCGCATGTGTTTTGTGGATCCGATCCATGTATCCATGGATCCGTAAAAATCATGCGGACATCTGAATGAACCCCTGATCACCCATAATCACCCCATATAAACTCCCTGATCACCCCCTGTCATTGATCACCCCCCTGTCATTGATCACCCCCCTGTCAGGCTCCATTCAGACGTCCGCATGATTTTTACGGATCCATGGATACATGGATTGGATCCGCAAAACACATGCGGACGTCTGAATGGAGCCTTACAGGGGGGTGATCAATGACAGGCGGGTGATCACCCATATACACTCCCTGATCACCCCCCTGTCATTGATCACCCCCTGTCATTGATCACCCCCCTGTAAGGCTCCATTCAGACGTCCGCATGTGTTTTGTGGATCCGATCCATGTATCCACGGATCCGTAAAAATCATGCGGACATCTGAATGGAGCCTTACAGGGGGGGTGATCAGTGACAGGGGGGTGATCATCCTGATCACCCCCTGTCATTGATAACCCCCCTGTAAGGCTCCATTCAGACGTCCGCATGTGTTTTGTGGATCCGATCCATGTATCCATGGATCCGTAAAAATCATGCGGACGTCTGAATGGAGCCTTACAGGGGGGGTGATCAGTGACAGGGGGGTGATCACCCTGATCACCCCCTGTCATTGATAACCCCTCTGTAAGGCTCCATTCAGACGTCCGCATGTGTTTTGTGGATCCGATCCATGTATCCATGGATCCGTAAAAATTATACGGACGTCTGAATGGAGCCTTACCAGGGGGGTGATCAATGACAGGGGGGTGATCAGGGAGTCTATATGGGTGATCACCCCCCTGTCATTGATCACCCCCCTGTCATTGATCACCCCCCTGTCATTGATCACCCCCTGTAAGGCTCCATTCAGACATTTTTTTGGCCCAAGTTAGCGGAAATTTTTTGTTTGTTTTTGTTTTTGTTTTTTCTTACTAAGTCTCATATTCCACTAACTTGTGTCAAAAAATAAAATCTCACATGGACGCACCATACCCCTCACGGAATCCAAATGTGTAAACATTTTTAGACATTTATATTCCAGACTTCTTCTCACGCTTTAGGGCCCCTAAAAAGCCAGGGCAGTATAAATACCCCACATGTGACCCCATTTTGGAAAGAAGACACCCCAAGGTATTCCGTGAGGGGCATATTGAGTCCATGAAAGATTGAAATTTTTGTCCTAAGTTAGCGGAAAGTGAGACTTTGTGAGAAAAAAACAAAAAAAAATCAATATCCGCTAACTTATGCAAAAAAAAAAAAATTTCTAGGAACTCGCCAGGCCCCTCATTGAATACCTTGGGGTGTCTTCTTTCCAAAGTGGGGTCACATGTGGGGTATTTATACTGCCCTGTCTTTTTAGGGGCCCGAAAGTGTGAGAAGAAGTCTGGGATCCAAATGTCTAAAAATGCCCTCCTAAAAGGAATTTGGGCCCCTTTGCGCATCTAGGCTGCAAAAAAGTGTCACACATGTGGTATCGCCGTACTCAGGAGAAGTTGGGGAATGTGTTTTGGGGTGTCATTTTACATATACCCATGCTGGGTGAGAAAAATATCTTGGTCAAATGCCAACTTTGTATAAAAAAATGGGAAAAGTTTTCTTTTGCCAAGATATTTCTCTCACCCAGCATGGGTATATGTAAAATGACACCCCAAAACACGTTCCCCAACTTCTCCTGAGTACGGCGATACCAGATGTGTGACACTTATTTGCAGCCAAGGTGGGCAAAGGGGCACACATTCCAAAGTGCACCTTTCGGATTTCACTGGTCATTGTTTACACATTTCGATTGCAAGGTACTTCTCACACATTTGGGCCCCTAAATTGCCAGGGCAGTATAACTACGCCACAAGTGACCCCATTTTGGAAAGAAGACACCCCAAGGTATTCCGTGAGGGGCATGGCGAGTTCCTAGAATTTTTTATTTTTTGTCGCAAGTTAGTGGAATATGAGACTTTGTAAGAAAAAAATAAAAATAAAAAATCATCATCATTTTCCGCTAACTTGTGACAAAAAATAAAAAGTTCTATGAACTCACTATGCCCCTCAGCGAATACCTTAGGGTGTCTACTTTCCGAAATGGGGTCATTTGTGGGGTTTTTCTACTGTCTGGGCATTGTAGAACCTCAGGAAACATGACAGGTGCTCAAAGTCAGAGCTGCTTCAAAAAGCGGAAATTCACATTTTTGTACCATAGTTTGTAAACGCTATAACTTTTACCCAAACCATTTTTTTTTTTTTGCCCAAACATTTTTTTTTAATCAAAGACATGTAGAACTATAAAAAGTTAGCGAAAAATTTATATATGGATGTCTTTTTTTTGCAAAATTTTACAGCTGAAAGTGAAAAATGTCATTTTTTTGCAAAAAAATCGTTACATTTCGATTAATAACAAAAAAAGTAAAAATGTCAGCAGCAATAAAATACCACCCAATGAAAGCTCTATTAGTGAGAAGAAAAGGAGGTAAAATTCATTTGGGTGGTAAGTTGCATGACCGAGCGATAAACGGTGAAAGGAGTGTAGTGCCGAAGTGTAAAAAGTGCTCTGGTCATGAAGGGGGTTTCAGCTAGCGGGGCTGAAGTGGTTAAATGCCCGAACACCAAACTCAAACCTGAACTTTTGCGGCAAGCAATAGTGTGCCTAGGGTGTTTGGCACCCGGCGCGGGTCCTTTCTCTGGCACCCCCCTCCCCCACATACCTCTTACATCCAGGGACATCTCTTGTCATGTAGACCTTCTCTTTCCTCTTCTCCTCCATTAGACCGCCATGACAAATTCTTTCAGCCGCATCTCGTCTCTACAGCGTTTGTAACAGACACTCTGTTTCTCAGTTTTTCCATCAACCTCCCCATCCTGGTGTCCCAACAATGTCATCCTGCTGCCACCCCCAATACTGTGCCAGTTGTGCCCCCTAATGCCCCAGGTCCTATACTGCTGAAATAATAGTGACCCCAGTAGACATAATTGGGGTCATTTATCAAACTCGTGTAAAGTAGAACTGGATTTCTAAAAGAGCTGTCAAATATTAAAGGTGGAATCTGATTGGTTGCTGTGGGCAACTAAGCCAGCTCTACTTTACACCAGTTTGATAAATTACCCCAAATGTCGCTATAGTGTCCACAGCAGTTATAATGACCCCTAGAGTGCCCCCAGTAATAATAACACCCTCTATTGTGCTCCAGGTAATAATCCCTGTATAGTGTCCCCAGAAATAATAGAATGGCCCCTACAGTGTCTCCCAATAGCAACGCCCCCATAGTAATCACCCCATAGTAATTTCCCCCACACACATAGTAATTTCCCCCACATTGCCCCATACAGTAAATTCCCCCACATTGCCCCATACAGTAAATTACCCCACATTGCCCCATACAGTGGTTTCCCCCACACTGCCCCCATACAGTAGTTTTCCCTACACAGTAACTTCCCCTACACTGCCCCATATAGTAATTTCCCCCACACTGCCCCCATATAGCTATTTGCCCCATACAGTAGTTTCCCCCACACTGACCCCACACAGTAGTTTCCCCCACACTGCCCCCATACAGTAGTTTCCCCCACACTGCCCCATACAGTAGTTTCCCCCACACTGCCCCCATACAGTAGTTTCCCCCACACTGCCCCCATACAGTAATTTCCCACACACTGCCCCCATACAGTAGTTTCTCCCACACTGCCCCCATACAGTAGTTTCCCCCACACTGCCCCCATACAGTAGTTTCCCTCACACTGCCCCCATACAGTAATTTCCCACACACTGCCCCCATACAGTAGTTTCCCCCACACTGCCCCCATACATTAATTTCCCCCACATTGCCCCCGCATGGTAATTTTCCCCACACTGCCCCCATATAGCTATTTGCCCCATACAGTAGTTTCCCCCCCACTGCCCCATACAGTAATTTCCCCCACACTGCCCCCCCAGTTTCCCCCACATTGCACCATATAGTAATTTCCCCCCACATAGTAATCCCTCCCATAATAATTTGCCCCCACACAGTATCCCACCATAATATTTTCCCCCCACATAGTAATTTGCCCCCATACTGCCCCCGATGTACTTCCCCCCCCCCCAATGTCCCCCAAAGTTGGCACATAAAATAAAATAAAAATAAATAAAAATAAAAGCTAAATACTCACCTCTGTTCAGGCGCGCACACTTCACTGTGCTGCGTCCCAGCACAGGCAAGCGCGATGACGTCATCACTCACGCCTGCGTCGGGATTTTACTACCTCATAGGCCTCAGGCCTACTAGGCCTGAAGCCTATGGTGGTGATCGGCGGCGGGGCAGGGAACTATGCGCTCCCGTGCCTCGCCGCAGTATGTGGGCGCAAGCGCTCCAGTAATGAGCGCTTCCATCTGTATTGATGGAAGTGCTTATTGCTTCTGGCATCCCCCTGAGAGCGAGCACCCGGGGCGGACCGCACCCCTCCCCGGCCCACCCCTAGGCTATGAAAGTAGAAGTAGAGATGAGTGAATGAAAGGCGTCTGAGACTTAACTGATGACCTATCCTGAGGACAGGTGATCAGTATTTAAAGGGGTTATCCAAGACCTATAATGCTCCCCCCCACCCAATGCTCAGGCCCCTAACACAGATTGTACTTACCTCGCTCCCGGTACCCACATTGCTTCGAGCGCCGTTGCATCTCCCCGTTGCGCGGATGAAAACATCCGGATTGGGTTGTGGGGCAGCCTATAGTGGGCCGCGACGAGAACGAGCCGCTAGGGAGGCTGCCCCAAAACCTGATGCTGGATGTTTTCATCGGCGCGATGGGGAGATGCAACGACGGCTAGAAGCGATGTGGGTACTGGGAGCGAGGTAAGTACAATCTGTGTAAGGAACCCAGGAATTTGGGGGGGGGGGGGGGCATTATAGGTCTTGGATAACCCGTTTAAATCTCAGAAAACCCTTATAACTTTACCTTTTATAAAACTTATAATTTTTTAATCCTTTAGTTTCCAGAGGCCATAACTGTTCAGTAAGTTCTAACTCATTGATCTCCAACTCTGCTAAAACTACAACTCCCAGCATGTCCTGCTGTAACCTCTAAACGCTCTAGATTCTCAGAACAAAAGTGGCAAATACAATAACAGCCGATGAGGCAGGAAAAACGCCATAAAACGAGGCTATCTGGAATCTCCAGGCCGCTGGGAATGAAGGACCTCTTTGTGTCCACGGATTATAAGGTTCCCACATTACAGATGCTTGTACAATTCGTCTTCTATCATATAATTTAATGCATGGTGTAAATGTCACAGGGAAACCCCAAGCTTTTCCTGTAAGTAAGCGATTTCCTGCCTGGATGCGAGGAGAGGGTGGAGGCAGAGCTGCAGGCATGGGAGGCAGGCAGCGCTCCTAATTACGTGTGTCAGAAGGAAGGGACTTAGGGGGTTTTCCCTTCTGATTCTGGGCATATCCCATGACGGATTCCCACATGTGTCCTCAGGATCCTTTTGAATGTTTCCAGGCAATGTGTATGGGATCTCAATCTGCATTTTCACCTCTAGCTTGCAAGAAATCTCCCCCTGAAAGGTTGAAGGTTGGTCCATACACTGGGGTAGGTGACCTCGATATAAGTCGGAGAGGTACCATAAGGTACCGATATAAGTCGGAGACGGCTTTTGCCCGTCCTACTGTGCCGCTGGGAGTCTTTAATAAACGACTGTCATGGCCTGCCCTATCTATATGCTGCTAGCGGGGTTGTACCTGTCACCCTGTATGGATGCTCCCTCCACCGCCATGGGCCCTCACTACCTGTTATGTACCCCTTTGGCTGCAAGCATGCACCATACGTATACACTGCACCCATAGGAGTATGTTCCCTAGACCATACGTATACACTGCACCCATAGGAGTATGTTCCCTAGACCATACGTATACACTGCACCCATAGGAGTATGTTCCCTAGACCATGCGTATACACTACTGCACCCAAAGGAGTATGTTCCCTAGACCATGCGTATACACTGCACCCATAGGAGTATGTTCCCTAGACCATGCGTATACACTGCACCCATAGGAGTATGTTCCCTAGACCATGCGTATACACTGCACCCATAGGGGTATGTTCCCTAGACCATGCGTATAGACTGCACCCATAGGAGTATGGTCCCTAGACCATGCGTATACACTACTGCACCCATAGGAGTGTGTTCCCTAGACCATGCGTATACTCTGCACCCATAGGAGTATGGTCCCTAGACCATACGTATACACTGCACCCATAGGAGTATGTTCCCTAGACCATGCGTATACACTGCACCCATAGGAGTATGGTCCCTAGACCATGCGTATACACTACTGCACCCATAGGAGTATGTTCCCTAGACCATGCGTATACTCTGCACCCATAGGAGTATGGTCCCTAGACCATGCGTATACACTGCACCCATAGGAGTATGTTCCCTAGACCATGCGTATACACTGCACCCATAGGAGTATGGTCCCTAGACCATGCGTATACACTGCACCCATAGGAGTATGGTCCCTAGACCATGCGTATACACTACTGCACCCATAGGAGTATGTTCCCTAGACCATGCGTATACTCTGCACCCATAGGAGTATGGTCCCTAGACCATGCGTATACACTGCACCCATAGGAGTATGGTCCCTAGACCATGCGTATACACTGACTGCACCCATAGGAGTATGTTCCCTAGACCCACACAGTAGCTATTGGTAGGTTCACACATCCGTTTAACTGATCAGAATGCCTGCCGGAGTTCACCGGATCTGGCCTAGCCAGATAATACTGCAGACGGGGATCTTGTTTTTGGCCAGACAAAAACTGTGAAAGCAACATTTTTTGTCTGGTTGCTTTCTAGTGTTTCACCGGAAAGAGGACGTTTCCGTGCCGGATCCCATTATAGTCAATGGAGTCTATCTGGCGAGGCCGGATCCGGTGAACTCCAGCAGTCTGTTCTCGGCTGAAACAGCAGGATGGATCAGTAAAAGTGTAACTATCATTCTTTTTTTTATTTGTGTAATGTATAGGGGCAGTGATACTGACCATTTTTGTAATATACTTTAATTACTGAAATTGTACGTTTCTATTAGAAAAATACCCCTAAAGTGGCCCATTTTGAGCCTTAGCAACGCTCCTCTGTCTTCTGTTTACATAACATTGGAGAATTGCTCAACACTGACCATGTTATGTAAACAGAAGACAGAGGAGCGTTGCTAAGGCTCAAAATGGGCCACTTTAGGGGTATTTTTCTAATAGAAATGTACAATTTCAGTAATTAAAGTATATTACAAAAATGGTTAGTATCACTGCCCCTATACATTACACACAAAAAAAAGAAAAAAAAAAAAAGAATGATAGTTACACTTTAAACAGAGATGTGAACCTAACCCTAACACAGTCCTTTTGAGAAAAAGGGTACCACTGCTTTAAAGGGGGTTTTCAGAATTCATATATTCATGATAGGTCATTAATATATGATCAATGGGGGGATCCAACTCCCGGGACCTCCACCAATCAGCTACTTGAAGAGGCCGGTGAGCACTGCAGCCTCTTCTTACTCTAGTGACAGCACGTTCACCGGTCACATGGCCTACGCACAGCTCAGACCCATTCATGTGAATAGAGCTGCAATACCAAGCACAGCCACTATCCAATGTGTGGTGCTGTGTCCGGCATGCTGTGAAGAGGCCGCAGAGCTCAACGAGACCGACGGCCTCTTCAAACAGCTGATCGGTGGTAGTGCTGGCGGTCAGATCCCCACCGATAAGACATTGGTGACCTGTCCTGGGGATAGGTGTATAGGAGTCCTGGAAAACCTTGATTCTGAATACAGTGATAACTTCCACACAGGTTCTCTTCTGCTTGAAGAGCAAAATGCAAGACTTGAAACTTCTCTTAAAGGAGTTCTCAGGGAATAAAATATTAATGTCCTAGTTTCAGGGTAGGTCAACAATATTCGATTGTCGAAGGCTTGACTTTCAATTTCCCCTCCGATCAGCTGTTCGAAAGAAGACGGTTGGTGCAATCTCTTCATAGTATACCCAGTACAGCGCCGTACATTATATAGTGGCTGTTCTTGATATTGCAGCTCCATCTCATTTACTTGAATGGAACTGAGCTGCATAAAGGCCATGTGACTCATGGATGTGACGTTACAGCCCCTTCCAACAGCTGATCGTCGGAGGTGCCAAGAGTCTGATTCCCACCAATCTGATATGGCCCATTCTGATGAGGCAGCCCCTTTTAAGCCCTAGACTTGGTTGGACAGGTCTCACAGTAGGCCTCAGGGCATTCAGACTCCCACCATCTGCTGGACACCCCAACTCTGGCCGAGTGCACACACAACCCACACTGTCCCAACAATGTCTCCCATGGTCTTCCAGCCTAAACACACCCTGTCTTTGGGGCTTTTAGCTTATTTTGTTGCACCTCTTCGTAACCTAGGGTGGTAGAGGAGGTAAGCTTCACCTGTTGTTGACTTTCCCATACCACGGAGAAGAGTGGAATAGTCTATCTAGACTATGATGATTTCAAATTGGCCCATTCCCTGAAGTAATGATCACAAGGCCCCAATGTTGGAATGACCTGAGCTTGGAGCCTTCATCCATAGACTTTGTCCAGTGGCAGGGTGGCCTCATTGGCTTTAGAATATACAGAACAAAATCTCTCCTGGCCTAAAGACATAATGTGCTCCTCAATAAACCACAATGCGTGGTTTATTAGTGTGAGACCAGCTTCTATTAAAACTAGGTCACACCAACCACAAGCCATAATTGCCATAATTAGGTCATTATTTTTTTTTGAAGACCGCTTGGCAACGGTGTGTAGATTTCTTCAGAGGCGTCATGCCCTACCTATACGGTGTTAGTCATGGAGCATCATTACTGATGTCTCTTGTGCAATCGCAGTGATTAATGGCTTGTGGCACCGCTGACTGGCGGATCTCCAAAAGGGGCTATTCTCCTGCTACCATTGAAATCCAGATGAATGAGAACATAGACGTTGTAATTCCCCGTATCGGACAATGTCATCCTGACTTGTCACTTACAAGGATTGTACGGAACCTCTGTAGACTGCTGCAGGTGACTTCGGAGTTTGAGTCATACAGACGGAGACAAATCTGAGAGATAAAACCGTGTGACGTAATAAAGAGATTCCAAATAAGTTATTACCTGTCAAAGAGATAAAAATAGACAGGAACCAGGGAGATATATCTATCTATCTAATATCTATTATCTATCTAATATCTGTCTATCTATCTAATATCTATCTTTCTAATATTTACCATCTATCTATCTATTAATTATCTATCCATCTCATATCTATCTATCTATCTATCTATCTATCTATCTATCTATCTATCTATCTATCTATCTATCACCTTATATCTATCTATCTATCTATCTATCCATCTATCTATTAATTATCTATCCATCTCATATCTATCTATCTATCTATCTATCTAACTTTTACCTTCTATCTATCTATCTATCTAATATTTATCTTTCTAATATTTACCATCTATCTATCTACGGTATCTATTTCTCTCTCTCTCTCATATCTATCTATCTATTATTTATCTGTCTGTCTATCTATTTACCTATGTATCTAATATCTATCTATCTTTCTAATATTTATCTTCTATCGATCCACCTAAGTATCTAATACCTATCTATCTATGCATCCATCTAATATCTATCTATCTATCTTAGGGTACTTTTACACTAGTGTTAGAAGAATGCGGCAGGCAGTTCCGTTGCCTGAACTGTCTGCCGGATACAGAAATCTGTATGCAAACAGATATCTTTTTTTTTCCGGATCCGGATCTGTACGCATTGAAATACCGAATCCGTCTTTCCAGTATCATCCGGAATAACGGATCCGGTATTTGAATTTTTCAAAGCTAGAAAGAACTGCGCATGTGCAGACCGGAAAACCGGATCCGGCGATGCAGCAATTTACGGAACACTTGGTACCGGATCTGGCATTAATACATTTCAATGGAAATTAATGCCGGATCCAGCAAGTGCGGTAGTGCTCCGAGATTTTGGCCGGATAAAATATCGCAGCATGCCGTACAAGGGACGGAACGGAAGACATCCTGATGCATACTGAACGGATTGCAGGCAGCGTTTTGCTGTCCGCCTCCAGAGCGGAATGATGACAGAACGGAGGCAAACTGTTGCATTCTGAGCGGATCCTTTTCCATTCAGAATGCATTAGGGCAAAACTGATCCGTTTTGGACCGCTTGCGAGAGCCCTGAACGGATCTCACAGACGGAAACCAAAAACGTCAGTGTGAAAGTAGCCTAAGATGCAAGGAAAACAATTAAATTCAATCAATATAAGGAACTAACCAGCATGGACCCCATGCCGTTCCCGGCGTTGAATGAGTCCAAATGCGCATGGATGTTACGTATTAGCTAAGTAACCTAGGGGCTGCATGCTCCAAGGTGGAACGCACACGTCCAGCCGAGGTCACGCGACCGTAACTCTCTGCTGGAGTCACAGCTCTCCGCAGCTCCCCGTCAGGGTGTCATGGAACCATGAACCAGACGTACAACAAGAGATAAGTGGAAAATAAGAAGGTTTTATTGAAGAGCAAGCCGTAAGCAAAGTCCAAACGGATGGCTAAACCGAAGCAGGGTCTTGCGGAGACAGAGGTCAGGAACCAGAAGGGTAGTCAGACGAAGCCAGGAACAGGAACCAACGGGGTAGTCAGACGAAGCCGGAATCAGGAACCAACGGGGTAGTCAGACGAAGCCGGAATCAGGAACCAACGGGGTAGTCAGACGAGGCCAGGATCAGGAACCAGAAGCAGCAGCAGTCTTAGAAGCATGTGAACACAGGAGGACCAAGCAAGGAACTGAAGCCACAGACCTCCTATATATATGAGCTAGGCATCCAGCTCCTCCCAGTGGGAAGGAGGAGCCGCAGGGTGGGAGGCTACAAGAAAACCCAGAAACCAAGATGGCCGCCAGCACATGTCAAACGAAGGGAACAGCAAGGAGGTAAGACCATGACAGTACCTCCCCCTCAAGGGCCCCTCCTCCGCGGAGTAAGGAACGGTTTCTGAGGGAAGCGTGCGTGGAAGGCTCGGAGCAAGACAGGAGCATGGACATCTGCGGAGGGAACCCAGGAACGCTCCTCTGGACCATAACCACGCCAATGGACCAAAAACTGCACCCGGCCGCGGACCAGGCGTGAGTCCAGGATATTGCTCACCTCATACTCCTCACGATTGCCCACTTGGACCGGACGAGGCCGAGGAATCGAGGAAGTGAAACGATTACACACCAGTGGCTTCAACAGGGAGACATGAAACACGTTGGAGATCCGCATGCCAGGAGGAAGCGCAAGGGCATAGGCTACCGGGTTTACCCTGCGAAGCACTCGGAAGGGACCAACAAAGCGAGGCGCCAGCTTGGGAGTGGGCACTCGAAGGTTGAGGTTGCGGGTGGACAACCATACGCGGTCTCCGACCTGGTAGGAAGGAGCGGGCGCTCGTCTGCGATCAGCCTGGAGTTTCTGGCGCTGCGCAGAGACCTCAAGGGACCTCTGGATCTGTACCCAAGAAGCACGTAGGACGGAAAGGTGATCCTCCACAGCCGGAATATCCTGGGGAGAGAATACCTCCGGTAACACGGCAGGTTGGAACCCATAATTGGCCATGAAGGGAGACGTCCCAGAGGAAGAGTTCACCGCCGTGTTCCTGGCAAACTCAGCCCAAGGCAGGAGGTCAACCCAATTGTCTTGGTGATCGGAGACATAGCAACGAAGGAATTGCTCCAAGGCCTGATTGGATCGTTCTGCGGCCCCATTGGACTGAGGGTGGTAGGCCGAGGAGAAAGAGAGATGAATCCCCAACTGGGAGCAAAAGGCGCGCCAGAACCTGGACACAAACTGACTCCCCCGATCCGACACAATCTCCTTGGGCAAACCGTGCAACCGGAAGACCTCCCTGGCAAAAATCGAGGCCAACTCTTGTGCAGAGGGTAACTTCTTGAGAGGAACACAGTGGCACATTTTGGAAAACCGATCCACAATCATGAGAATGACCGTATGGCCTCGGGATGCAGGGAGGTCCACAATGAAATCCATCCCCAGGTGTGACCATGGACGCTCCCCGGTGGCTATGGGTTGCAAAAGGCCCAACGGAAGGTGCCGAGGGGACTTACTCTGGGCACAAACGGAGCATGCCGCTACATATGCGGCGATGTCGGAACGTAGAGAAGGCCACCAGAACAGACGTGAAACCGCCCAGGACAGCTGATTCTTTCCAGGGTGCCCCGCGGCCTTGGAGTTATGGTAGGTTCGCAACAACCGAGTGCGCAACTCCTCAGGCACAAAACATCTGCCGTTGGGTCTCCCAGAGGGAGCACCAGATTGAGCCGCCAAAATCTGCTCACCCAGAGGAGAAGTCAGGCTGGTGCGAATAGCGGCCAGGATCTGATTCGGGGGTATGACCGTAGTCGGAATCGACTCCTCCCCGGACAGCTCGGAGTACTGCCGTGATAAGGCATCCGCTCTGATGTTCTTGGAGCCGGGTAGGTAGGAGACCACGTAATTAAAACGTGACAAGAACAGAGCCCATCTGGCCTGACGTGGTGTCAATCTCTTGGCCTCAGAGAGGTAGGTCAGATTCTTGTGGTCCGTCAGGATGAGAACCGGAACCACCGAGCCCTCGAGCAAGTGCCTCCATTCTTTAAGGGCCTGCACGATGGCCAATAACTCCCTGTCACCAATCTGATAGTTGCACTCCGCGGAAGACAGTTTCCGGGAGTAAAACCCACAAGGAAGCAGAGGACCCTCTGGTGTTCTACGCTGAGACAGGAGGGCGCCTACTCCCGTCTCAGACGCGTCCACCTCGAGGACAAAAGGCAACCCAGGGTTGGGATGCGACAGAATCGGAGCCGACACAAAGGCGGACTTTAGAGCCTCAAAAGCTCGGATGGCCTCGAGCGGCCAGACCTGAGGATTACTGCCCTTCCTGGTCAGATCCGTGAGAGGCTTGGCTAGCATGGAAAAGTCCCTGATGAACTTCCGATAATAATTGGCGAAGCCCAAAAAGCGCTGCAGGGCACGAAGCCCACTGGGCTGGGGCCACTGTAAGACAGCCGAAACCTTCTCAGGATCCATGGAGAACCCCTCAGCGGAAATGATGTAACCTAAGAAGGTTACCTGGGATCGGTGAAATTCGCATTTCTCAAGCTTACCGAACAGCTTGTTCTCTCGTAAGCGTTGCAACACTCGTCTGACATCCAGAATGTGGGCCTCCATGGATGCAGAATATACCAAGATGTCATCCAAATAGACCACCACACACTGCTGCAACAGGTCACGGAAAACATCGTTGATGAATTCCTGGAAGACTGCGGGCGCATTGCACAACCCAAAGGGCATAACCAAGGATTCATAATGACCGGTCCTGGTGTTAAACGCGGTCTTCCACTCATCGCCCGCCTTGATCCTTACCAGGTTATATGCCGCCCTCAGGTCGAGTTTGGTAAAGACCGTGGCCCCTTTGAGGCGATCGAACAGCTCGGAAATCAAGGGTATCGGGTAAGCGTTCTTGATCGTGATGCGATTGAGACCCCTGTAATCGATGCAAGGCCTCAACTCGCCGCCCTTCTTTTTCACAAAGAAAAATCCAGCCCCTGCCGGGGACGAGGATTTGCGAATGTGTCCGCGTGAAAGCGCCTCCCTCACGTACTCCTCCATGGCCTCATTCTCCGCTACCGACAGTGGATAGACTTTGCCACGAGGAGGAACGGCACCGGATTGTAACTCTATGGCACAATCGTATGGGCGGTGCGGAGGTAGGGCAACCGCGCGCACCTTATCGAATACATCCCGGTACTCTTCGTATTCAGGAGGCAACAGAGAGTCCGAGGAAGTACACAGCAACTTGACAGGCCCATGGATGCAACTAGCCCCACACTGCGGTGACCACGAGAGGATCTCGACCGATCTCCAATCGAAAGTCGGATTATGCTTCTGGAGCCAGGGGTACCCCAAGACCACCGAGTAGTGTGGAGACGAAATAACCTGGAGACAGACCGACTCTCTGAACGGCACCAATGGCTATCCCCACTGGAAGGGTCTCATGAGTCACGTGTTGCGGCAGAAGGGGTCTGCCGTCTATCGCCTCAAGAGCCAGTGGGGAACCTCGAGGCTGCAGAGGAATGGAATTGGCGGCAACGAACACTCTATCAATGAACAAACCACCAGCACCAGAGTCCACCAACGCCTGGGTCGTCACCGAGCCCCCGACCCAGGAGAGGACAACCGTGATCAGTGGTTTGTCAACACGGGAAACCGGGGACGAGGAGACTCCACCCAAGATCTGCCCCCGACAGGACCTCAGGTGCGAGCGTTCTCCCGGACGGTTCGGACATGCCAACCGAAAATGCCCACCGAGACCACAGTACATGCATCGGCCCTCGCGTCTCCGGAGTACCCTCTCCCCCTCAGACAGGCGAGCAAACCCCCGCTGCATGGGTTCACCCCCAGACAAGTCATCCCCAGGAGGCGTGGGAGGAGAGGGAGGCACGGGTGGGACAGCAAACGTAGGCGCCAATCTGTTAGGAGACCTCCGCAGGCTCTCCTTAAAGGAAGGTCTCTCCCTGAGTCTGGTGTCAATCAAAATCAGGAAAGAAATAAGAGACTCGAGCTCCACTGGTAGGTCCTTAGCTGCAACCTCATCCTTCAAGGCATCCGAGAGACCATGAGAGAAAGCAGCGACCAGAGCCTCATTATTCCAGCCCACCTCTGCTGCCAGGGTACGAAACTCAATGGCGTATTCAGCTACGGATCGTGAACCCTGTCTGATGGACATAAGGAGCTTCGCAGCAGAGGCAGCACGAGCCGGCACATCGAATACCTTCCGAAGAGAAGCAACCAAACCGGAAAACTCGGCAACCACCGGATTGTTGTTCTCCCATAAAGGGCTGGCCCAGGCCAAGGCCTTGTCCGAGAGCAGCGAGATCAAGAAGCCCACCCTTGATCTCTCAGTAGGAAAGGCATGTGGCAGCAACTCGAAGTAAATGCCCACCTGGTTAAGGAAACCTCGGCACTGAGTTGGCTCTCCCCCAAAGCGCTGTGGAAGGGGGGCAGAACCGGTCATACCCTGAAACACCACAGGCGCAGCAACAGGTGTCAGGGTAGACTCTGGCGCAACAACCGGAGCGGCAGTAGGAGCGGGCCCAGGAGCGACAACCGACCCATCGGCAACGGAAGCTAAATGAGCCGTGCGTTCAAGCAGGGTTTGCAACGCCACAGCAAACCGACCCAACAGGTGATCCTGCTGATCAAGTCTGGCAACCAGCGTAGGTAGCGAGGGTGGCCCTGTACCGTCAGAATTCATGGCTTGGTCCTAATGTCATGGAACCATGAACCAGACGTACAACAAGAGATAAGTGGAAAATAAGAAGGTTTTATTGAAGAGCAAGCCGTAAGCAAAGTCCAAACGGATGGCTAAACCGAAGCAGGGTCTTGCGGAGACAGAGGTCAGGAACCAGAAGGGTAGTCAGACGAAGCCAGGAACAGGAACCAACGGGGTAGTCAGACGAAGCCGGAATCAGGAACCAACGGGGTAGTCAGACGAAGCCGGAATCAGGAACCAACGGGGTAGTCAGACGAGGCCAGGATCAGGAACCAGAAGCAGCAGCAGTCTTGGAAGCATGTGAACACAGGAGGACCAAGCAAGGAACTGAAGCAGGGCCGGCGTCAGAACCCGGCATACACGGGCAATTGCCGGGGCCCACTGTAAGTTAGGGGGCCCACTCGTTTCCGCGGCGCGGCCCCTTTAACATTTTTACTTTCTTCAGTTAGTTGATAGTTCATGCTGCGCAGCGCCCGGCCCCTCTCTCACACGATTTGACTCCAGGCAGAGCGTCTGTGCGCCGTACGGCGGGAGTACATTTTTCACAGCGCACAGGCACAGACTGTACAGTGTAAGCCGGCCCTCAGCCAGCAGCAGGACTCGTCTCAGCTGAGCTGCAGAAGATTCAGACAGGACGCGTAGCCGAGCCCAGAGAAAGCCTGGCCAAGCCGACTGCCGAGCCCAGAGGAAACCTGGCTGAAGCTCAAGCTGAATGCTTCTGGACTCGTTTTAAATTTAGAATTCAGGTACTACAACAGACAGACCAAGACCAGTTCATGTGGTATGTTACATGGGGGCCTGCCTGCCACCTGGGGCTATCTACAGTGTCAGTGTACACCAAAATAAAGGCTCAAACGAGCAAATGATTGAATAGAGGTTGCTTTGCTCAGCAGCACACATGCCAAAACACAATATAATCTCCTATAAGAAAATACCAGAACGCATGAAATCAATTATACAGTTTATTGGCAAAAACTCATAAGAGGAAATTTTCCTCTTATGAATTTTTGCCAATAAAGTGTATTATTGATTATTATTTTCTTATAGGAGTTTATGTTTTAGGCCTCATGCACACGGCCGTTGTGTGCCCACTGCCCATGGCTGTATTGAGGCCCGCATACGGCAGGTCCGCAACGCAATACACGGGCACCGACCCATGTGCACTCCGCATCACAGATGCGGACCCATTCACTTGAATGGGTCCGCAATCACAGAGATGCAGAACAAACGCATGGATTGGAACCCCATGGAAGCACTATGGATTGCTTCTGTGGTGTTTCTGTCCGTGCCTCCGCACCCCAATAAAATAGAACTTATTCAATTTTTTTGCGGGGGTGGACGGTTAATGGACCCATTCAAGTTGAATGGGTCCGGATCCGTCCCGGCGGCTGCAAGGACTTTGCCCGTGCATTGGGGACCGCAATGGATGCACAACGGCCGTGTGCATGAGGCCTAAGGGCTCTTTCATACAAGCGGATGCCATGCGGGTAATCCGCTGTGTGAAAGAGTGCCAAGCCCCGCTCCGGACAGCAGAGACACGGAGCATTAACATGACTGATAACGCTCCGTGCCTCTCTGTAACATTTTTACTACAAAATCACAGTGAGATAAAGTTGTCACTATGATTTTGTAGCAAAAAGATCACAGAGAGGCAAAGAGCATTATCAATCATGTTAATGCTCCGTGTCTCTGCTGTTCGGGACGGGGCTTGGCACTCTTTCAGGCAGCGGATTAACCGCACGGCATCTGCTCATGTGAAAGAGCCCTTAGGGCCCTTGCAGACTAGCGTTCCTCCCGCAGCGAGTCCACATCGCAGCACCCGGCCTGACCTCCCATCCCTGCCGGAGGTCACATAGCATTATTTTGATTGATTTGACCCTTAAAGTTCTGGAATGTATTGGATAACACTGGCATAATGCTGTTAGTGTCATCTAATACATTCCAGGACTGTATGGGTTACATAGCATCATAAATAAATGTAATGCTATGTGAATCCCGTCAGTGCTGGGAGGTCAGGACGGGAGCTGCGGGAGGAACGCTCGTCTGCAAGGGGCCTTAGCACAGGAGGGCCCACTGAGGCTTTATCGCCCAAGGGCCTACATGAACCTGGAGCCGGCCCTGAACTGAAGCCACAGACCTCCTATATATATGAGCTAGGCATCCAGCTCCTCCCAGTGGGAAGGAGGAGCCGCAGGGTGGGAGGCTACAAGAAAACCCAGAAACCAAGATGGCCGCCAGCACATGTCAAACGAAGGGAACAGCAAGGAGGTAAGACCATGACACAGGGTCACGTGTAATGTCCCACTAGGTAGGAGTGGGCACTACACAAGGGTCAATTGGGTAACGTCTTACTTCTGCTCACAATGGACAGTGATGTTATATTTATCCATGCATTGTAATGTATTTCCCTGTTAACTGGGTGTCAGGCCTGTCAGGGTGCAGTTTAGCCTCCCAGGCGTTAGAGGGAGCTAGAGAGCCCTAGTTATATATAGGACTGCCCAGACAGGGGAGAGTTAGTGTATTCCAGGGGACTAGAGGAGTCACCTAGTCAGCCTGAAGCTCCTGAGGCTAAGGATAGCTCAGTTGAGATACCCCAGTAGTAGGAGAGCACCTCCTGGGAGCAACCTGCAGTCATCTTTCCCATCCAGCAGTGAAGACAGCTAGGAAAAGAAGGTATTGTAACCTAGTCAAGTGTCAATACTGGAGGAAGGATTATATATACCAAGGATTTAAGCCAGCAATTAGGCATCCGGGCCTTGGGATCCAGCCAGCTAGAATAGCTGTGGGGATAGAGCAGCATTGCACTGCAAAGCATTAACTGTACACCCTCCAAGTATCTTGCAAGATTGAAACCTGCTGTGATGTAAACCTGCTGTGTATTTTGTACTGTAAAGGACTGCATTATACACCCCTGCAACTTATGGTAAAAAGTTGGACTGTTTCACCAAGTAAAGCAACGTTTGGTTTGCCATCTGTGTACTCTATTAATCCTCCTGCAAGCCGGTGTGCCACCGTTACAGGCACTGGCGTCATGATCCTTAAAGGGACCTTACCTAAGGCACTCAAAACACCTACAACATCCAGGGCACCTCACACACCATCAGGCCTGGTCCCTATTTACAGAGTGTGCCCCAGAGGAACTACTGTCTACCTCTCCTTCACTGCAGCATGCCTGCCCAGGGTTCTCCTCAGAAAAGTGGGTAACCCTCGATTGCCCATACTGTGACCTTACTGTCGCTATACCCTGCAGGTCTGGCGTGCTGCATAAATTGGCGTCACGAACAGGATACGATCATTCCTGCGCCATTGCGGATACAAAAACTGTGTGCTGTTATTTTCCTTAAAGTGACCCAGCCCTAATTGCTTTATTGAAAATTGCTGGGCCAAAGTGAACTGTAATAATTTGCGGTGTGAAGATTATATTGTCTGGACTGTTTGCTGCTTATTTAAGCCACCACTTGCTGTCAGTGAATCGACAGCGATTTTGCTCAAAGATGGCCGCTTAACCTGACTGGATTTAATTGCTGCGTCATCTTCATACTAAATTGGCGGTAAAAATTGGCGCCTTCTGCTGAAAAGTGCGGGAAAGGCTATATGTCCGCGCCACTGCCCAGTCTGGACATTTGCATGTCTGCAGAAATGGACTCCGCCTCCCCTATGCTGGAGTACCTGGGGGGCGGCCTCCCAGGGCAATGGGAGGATCTGTCTGCAATTATTGGCGCCACCCTGTCGCTCTCCAGAGAAGGATCGAGCGTGTTGGAAAAATAGGCGAATCTGCAACCCTCACCTGAACTGCCCCACCGGGAGAAGACGATCCAGGAGATCGAGAACCTGGAAAGGTTCCATACAGCCCCGGACAATATTCGAAAAGGGAAGAGTGCGGATGCGACACCCGAACCTGCAGCGGCCGCGCAAGACAAGCCGGATCCCTTACCTGCACCTGCGGTGACGACAGAGTATCCCAGCAGCGACGCAGAGCCTGAAAGTGTGGACGACCATATCGTGCGGCTGGAGAAGCAGTTACGTGAGCTACGTCAGAGTGTCTCCGCCAGGATCCGGACTCCACCTGACCTGAAGGAAAAAGGACTTAAGGACTCGGACGTCTCTGGGTCTAAGCTGAGAGTACCTATCTCTTCCAGCCGGCCATCTTTGGTGTCAGCACCTGCGGTGAGGTCCTCCTATGCTGTGAACCGACGCGCAGAGCCAGTTGTCCAGGAACCCACCGGACCGCTTGCAGCAGCGGTACCCAGGCCAGTGCAGCAGCCCTCAATTGCTATGCCTGCAGCGGTGCGGTCAGCAACAGTGATCACCCCTAGGCCTATGGGGCCAATACCTATTAGGGGTCCTTTCATGCTGCAGTTGCCCCCCAATACTGTGTTGTGGGCACACCCGCCTGTTGATCCTCAATACAGGCCCAATATACAAATGGAGCCAGGGAGCACCACTGTGATGCCAAGTGGATTTGACATGCCCCTGTGAGTTGGCCTGCTAGGCCATTGATTTGATTTCTTTTTGCCAAGGGACCCTAAAAGTGGATTAACCCTTCCAGGACAGGAGTCCTTTGTTGTTTTGGCCCTCTGTTGCTGCTGCCAGTTACCCACGGCTCAGTGGAGGCAGTAAACCACTGAAATACCAATTGCAGCAAGGCCATATTGTTTACAGGACCTCCTGCCTGCTTTCTCAGAGTGAAGAAAAAAAAATCCAGTTGTGCCTATTTGTATGTTGCACCTTTAACCCTTTCACCCCCTTTTCAGGTTGATTAAGGGTATTGCAGCACTTATTTTTATATGCCATTTAAATAATGTGGACTACTTTTATGTGCTGTCACTTTTACTATGCAACGTAAATATTAAAAGAAATGCGCCCAGAGATGGACTCCACCGTATGTGAGCCTCTGTGATCTGGTACCTTTGTTTCCGCTTTATATTTGGCTTCACTCTTCACTTTAAACCTGGGTACGGACTCATTTATATGCTTTGAGCCTCCAAGAATTGTTATTTAATGGTTTACATTTTCTATGGACTATTTGCACTTAAAGTTTTATATGGACTGATCCTGGTATCCTTGATACACTGCACCAGGTCAGCGCCCCTGTTCCCTTACGTTATCCTGAGAGAAGAGATCAACGCCCCTTTTCACCAAACTTGCTCCTTAGCCAGTGGAACTGCCTGATATATACATACAATGTATTTTGCAAATGTAGATGTATTTTCCTGCTTTGCATTTTTTCTCTATTACAGGTGCAGTATCCAGCTGGGCAGGGCCCCTTTCATGTTGCACCGAGGACGGGCAATGTCATAGCGTGGGGGTATGTAGTGTCCCACTAGGTAGGAGTGGGCACTACACAAGGGTCAATTGGGTAACGTGTTACTTCTGCTCACAATGGACAGTGATGTTATATTTATCCATGCATTGTAATGTATTTCCCTGTGTTAACTGGGTGTCAGGCCTGTCAGGGTGCAGTTTAGCCTCCCAGGCGTTAGAGGGAGCTAGAGAGCCCTTGTTATATATAGGACGGCCCAGACAGGGGAGAGTTAGTGTATTCCAGGGGACTAGAGGAGTCACCTAGTCAGCCTGAAGCTCCTGAGGCTAAGGATAGCTCAGTTGAGATACCCCAGTAGTAGGACAACACCTCCTGGGAGCAACCTGCAGCCACCTTTCCAATCCAGCAGTGAAGACAGCTAGCAAAAGAAGGTATTGTAACCTTAAGCAAGTGCCAATACTGGAGGAAGGATTTTATACCAAGGATTTAAGCCAGCACTTAGGCATCCGGGCCTTGGGATCCAGCCAGCTAGCATAGCTGTGGGGATAGAGCAGCATTGCACTGCAAAGCATTAACTGTATACCCTCCAAGTATCTTGCAAGATTGAAACCTGCTGTGAAGTAAACCTGCAGTGCATTTTGTACTGTAAAGGACTGCATTATACACCCCTGCAACCGATTGTATAAAGTTGGACTGTTTCACCAAGTAAAGCAACGTTTGGTTTACCAACTGTGTACTCTATTGATCCTCCTGCAAACCGGTGTGCCACCATTACAGGCACTGGCGTCACGATCCTTAAAGGGACCTTACCTAAGGCACTCAAAACACCTACAACATCCAGGGCACCTCACACACCATCAGGCCTGGTCCCTATCTACAGAGTGTGCCCCAGAGGAACTAGTGTCTGCCTCTCCTTCACTGTTGCATGCCTGCCCAGGGTTCTCCTCAGAAAAGTGAGTAACCCTTGATTGCCCATACCGTGATCTCACTATCGCTAATACCCTGCAGGTCTGGTGTGCTGCACACGTATCCAACCTGATGTCAACCACATCGCTGTCAGCCCATAGGATACACCTAGGGACATACGTATATATCCTATTCTGCAATAAAATAATGTATCCTAAAAAGGTGTATGTATATTAGTATATTACTCTCAGGGCAATAGGTGAGTGCAGAAGTAGTAGTATTAATACACAGTTAGAGAGTCCTCCGTGACTTACCGCATCTTCAACTGCAGGCAGGACATGAGAACCTGGGGCCCCAATCGCTCCGTATCTGGATCCCAGACACAGAATGTAATTGTTGCACATCATAATCTCCATATTGGTGTAAGCCATTATCTATCTACAGTTGATATAAAAAGTCTACACACCCCTGTTAAAATGTCAGGTTTCTGTGCTGTAAAAAAAAATTTGACAAAGGCCTCATGCACACGACAGTATTTTTTCACGGTCCGCAAAACAGGGTTCCGTTGTTCCGTGATCCGTATCCGATTTTTCTTCCGTGTGTCTTCCGTGATTTTTGGAGGATCACCAGACATGAAGGAAAGTATTGGTGTCCACCTCGCCGTGCGGAGCCAAACGGATCCGTCCTGACTTACAATGCAAGTCAATGGGGACGGATCCGTTTGACGTTGACACAATATGGTGCAATTGCAAACGGATCCGTCCCCAATAGACTTTCAATGTAAAGTCAGGAGTCCCTATCAGTTTTCTCCAATCCGATGGTATATTTTAACTTGAAGCGTCCCCATCACCATGGGAACGCCTCTATGTTAGAATATACCATCGGATTTGAGTTACATCGTGAAAACTCAGATCCGACAGTATATTCTAACACAGAGGCGTTCCCATGGTGATGGGGACGCTTCAAGTTAGGGCTCTTTCACACTTGCGTTGTTCTTTTCTGGCATAGAGTTCCGTTGTCGGGGCTCTATTCCGGAAAAATCCTGATCAGGATTATCCCTATGCATTCTGAATGGAGAGAAATCCGTTCAGGATGCATTAGGATGTCTTCAGTTCAGGACCGGAACGTTTTTTGGCCGGAGAAAATACCGCAGCATGCTGTGCTTTTTGCTCCGGCCAAAAATCCTGAACACTTGCCGCAAGGCCGGATCCGGAATTAATGCCCATTGAAAGGCATTAATCCGGATCCGGCCTTAAGATAAACTTCGTTTCGGAGCATTACCGGATCCGACGTTTAGCTTTTTCTGAATGGTTACCATGGCTGCCAGGACGCTAAAGTCCTGTTTGCCATGGTAAAGTGTAGTGGGGAGCAGTATAGTTACCGTCCGTGAGGCTCCCGGGGCGCTCCAGAATGACGTCAGGGCTCTCCACGCGCATGGATAACGTCATCCATGTGCATGCGGCGCTCTGACGTCATTCTGGAGCGCCCTGTGAGCCGCACGGGCGGTAAGTATACTGCTCCCCCGCTCCCCACTACTACTATGGCAACCAGGACTTCAAAATGCATTCAGTGTTACTATGGCAGCCAGGACGCTATTAAAGACTGATCCGTCTTCAAATGCTTTCAGTTCACTTGCGTTTTTTCCGGATCCGGCGTGTAATTACGGCAAATGGAGTACACGCCGGATCCGGACAACGCAAGTGTGAAAGAGCCCTTAGAATATACTAAGAACTGTGTACATGACTGCCCCCTGCTGCCTGGCAGCATTCGATCTCTTACAGGGGACTGTGATCCGCACAATTAACCCCTCGGGTGCCGCACCTGAGGGGTTAATTGTGCATATCATAGCCCCCTGTAAGAGATCAGGTGCTGCCAGGCAGCAGGGGGCAGACCCCCCCTCCCTCCCCAGGTTTTAATTCATTGGTGGCCAGTGCGGCCCCCCTCCCTCCCCTGTATTAAATTCATTGGTGGCCAGTGCAGCCCCCCCGGCCCCGCCTCCCTCCCTCCCTCCCCTGTATTAAATTCATTGGTGGCCAGTGCGGCCTCCCCTCCCCCCCCCCCCGATTATTGGTGGCAGCGGAGAGTTCCGATCAGAGTCCCAGTTTAATCGCTGGGGCTCCGATCGGTAACCATGGCAACCAGGACACTACTGCAGTTCTGGCTAGCATGGTTACTTAGCAATTTTAGAAGCATCATACTTACCTGCGCTGTCTGTGGCCGTCCGGTCACTCCTCTTACTGGTAAGTGAAAGGTCTGTGCGGCTCATTGCTTATAGCAATGGGACTCCGATCGGAACTCTCCGCTGCCACCAATGATGGGGGGGGGGGGGATTTTAATTAGGGGGGGGGGAGGGGAGGCCGCACTGCCCACCAATGAATTTAATACAGGAAGGGGGGCCGCACTGGCCACCAATGCATTTAATACAGGGAAGGGAGGGAGGGGGGGCCGCACTGGCCACCAATGAATTTAATACAGGGAAGGGATGGAGGGGGGGCCGCACTGGCCACCAATGAATTTAATACAGGGAAGGAAGGGAGGGGGGGGGGGGCCGCACTGGCCACCAATGAATTTAAAACCGGGGAGGGAGGGGGGTCTGCCCCCTCCTGCCTGGCAGCACCTGATCTCTTACAGGGGGCTATGATACGCACAATTAACCCCTCAGGTGCGGCACCTGAGGGGTTAATTGTGCGGATCACAGCCCCCTGTAAGAGATCGGGTGCTGCCAGGCAGCAGGGGGCAGTCATGTACACAGTTCTTAGCATATTCTAACTTGAAGCATCCCCATCACTATGGGAACGCCTCTGTGTTAGAATATACTGTCGGATCTGAGCTCTGAAAAAGCTGTATGCAGATGGATCTGCGGATCCGTCTGTGCTAAAGTAGCCTACGGACACTGATCACGGACGCGGATGGCAATCTTGTGTGCCTCCGTGTTTTTTCATGGACCCATTGACTTGAATGGGTCCGTGAACCGTTGTCCGTCAAAAAAAATAGGACAGGTCATATTTTTTTGAAGGACAGGAAACACGGATCACAGACGCGGATGACAAACGGTGCATATTCCGAGTTTTCAACGGACCCATTGAAAGTCAATGGGTCCGCAGAAAATCCCGGAAAACGTAACAACGGACACGGATGCACACAACGGTCGTGTGCATGAGGCCAAAGATAAATCATTTCAGAACTTTTTCCACCTTTAATGTGACCTATAAACTGCACCACTCAATTGAAAAACAAACTGAAATCTTTTAGGTGGAGGTAAGAAAACAAAACAAAAAAAAAATAATGTGGTTGCATAAGTGTGCACACCCTCTTATAACTGGGGATGTAGCTGTGTTCAGAATTAAGCAATCACATTCAAAATCCTGTTACATAGGAGTCAGCATACACCTGTCATCATTTAAAGTGCCTCTGATTAACCCCTAATAAAGTTCTGCTGCTCTAGTTGGTCTTTCCTGAAATCGCACATCCCACAGCAGAAGCCGTGGTCCACAGAGAGCTTCCAAAGCATCAGAGGGATCTCATTGTTAGAAGGTATCAGTCAGGAGAAGGGGACAAAATAATTTCCAAGGCATTAGATATACCATGGAACACAGTGAAGACAGTCATCATCAGGGGCGGGCTGGGCCGGGGGGCAGGGAGGCAATTGCCCCCCAGGCCGCCCTAAAAAAACGGCCACTGGGCCGTCTTTAACCCCTTAAGGACCGAGGACGTACCGGTACGCCCTATTTCCCGAGTCCTTAAGGACCGAGGACGTACCGGTACGTCCTGACTTAAAATCTGAATTCCGGCGCCGCGGGGGTTAATCGAAACGGGATTTCGGCTGAAATCATTCAGCCGGCATCCCGTAACAACGCAGGGGGGGGTCATTGGACCCCCCCGTATCGGCGATCGCAGAAAACCGCAGGTCAATTCAGACCTGCGGTTTTCTGCGTTTCCGGTCCATTCGGGTGTCCTGTGACCCGATGAACCGGAAAAAGACTGCGATCGGTGGCGTAATTTTACACCACCAATTGCAGTCCGAGGATTTGCAGAGGCGGAGCTGGCCCTGGTGCTGAACGCCGCTGTCCAGGGTGCTGATTGGTGCAGGGGAGAGAGGCGCGAGATTCAAACTTCCTGCGCTCCTCTCTCCCCTCCTCTTCCTGTCCAGCACCCTGACCGTGCAGCATCGTCCAGCACCAGCTCCTGTGTCCCCCTAAATCGGCATCCATCACCCTCCTGCACCCATCGCCACCCAGGTAGGTTAGGGTCAGTGAGGGAGAGGCACCTTTAGGCAGGGATAGAAGGGAAAAGTTAGAAAAAAAAAAAAAAAAAAGCACATTTATTCCAAACTTTTTTTTTTCAACTTTCAGACCCCAGACCCCCCCTGCCACTTGCCCCCCCCCGCATCCCCCCCACCACCAGCCCCCCCCGCATCCCCCCCACCACCAGCCCCCCCCCCCCACCCACCAACCCCCTCCCCCCCCCACCAGACCCTTCACTTTTTTTTTTTTTTCTGCGTGCGCTGACTGGCCGGCACTTTTTAGCGTCCGTCCACTGTTAGCGCATCGCCCGCCCCACCACCCCACCGACCGCTGATCAGCGTTGAACCGCAGATCAGCAAGTTTGAACTTTTTTTTTTTTTTTTTTTCCTAACACTTTTTTTTGCCTGGACTTTTTAGTACGTGAACACCCGTGCCCCCACACACACGCACATAGAATAAAGTTTTACACGCACGCACATACACACGCACACACACACACCCATGGCCCGCCGGGTGTTCTCGGCCGAGGAGGCATATGCCCAGATTGCCTCCGACTCTGAGAGCCCCAGTGAGGATGAGGATGACCCCACGTTCCTTTTGTCATCCGCATCCTCCTCATCATCATCGGATGACGATGAGCCACCAAGGCAGCGGAGACGCCGCCAGGCGGAGCCAGGGGCCACACATGCTAGGGATCCTGTGGCCCACCCTAGTACGAGCCGCCCTGGGGTTCGTACTGGTTTCCCGGCCCACCAAATAAGTTCACCGGAGCCCCCTGCCGATGAACTTAGCTGGTGTCCCCCAGTGGAATTTGAGCCTGAGATTCCGGATTTCGCTGGCAATCCTGGAATCCAGATTCCCACAGTGGGGTTTACTGAAATAGACTTTTTTAGTTTTTTTTTCAGTAACCCACTGGTGAATTTGATGGTGGAGCAGACGAATCTGTACGCCCAACAGTTCGTCGCTCAAAACCCAGGCTCAGTTTTGGCTAGACCCGGTGGCTGGACGCCGGTCAGTGCAGCCGAAATGAGGACATTTTGGGGCCTCGTGCTGCATATGGGTCTAGTCCAAAAACCCAGTGTCAGGCAATACTGGAGTGGGGACGTCCTGTACCAGACCCCACTGTACAGTATGGTCATGACACGTCACCGGTTTGAGGCCATCCGGAAATGTCTGCATTATTCCGATAATGCAGCATGTCCACCCCGAGGTGATCCTGCCTATGACCGGCTGTACAAGATACGGCCGGTCATCGATCACTTTGGGGCCACATTTCAGCAGGCCTACGTACCTGGAAGGGAGGTCGCGGTTGATGAGTCTCTCGTTGCGTTCAAGGGGAGACTCAGTTTCCGCCAATACATTCCCACAAAGCGGGCGAGGTATGGCGTGAAGCTATACAAAATTTGTGAGAGTACCTCAGGGTACACTTACAAATTTCGTGTGTACGAGGGGCGAGATTCCCGGATTCAACCACCAGAATGTCCCCCCACTCTGGGTGTTACCGGGAAACTCGTGTGGGACCTTATGTACCCACTGCTGGATAAGGGTTACCACTTGTACGTGGACAACTTTTATACCAGCATTCCCTTGTTCAGGTCCCTTGCCGCCAGATCCACGTTCGCTTGTGGGACCGTGCGGAAAAATCAACGCGGCCTCCCTGCCTACCCCCTCCAGGTACCTATCCCCAGGGGTGAGACCCGTGCACTTACCAGTGGAAACCTGTTGCTGGTCAGGTATAAGGACAAGAGGGATGTCCTTATGCTGTCCACAATCCACGGTAACAGCACCACCCCAGTCCCTGTGCGAGGTACCGCGGCAACGGTCCTCAAGCCCGATTGTATCGTCGACTACAATCGGTATATGGGAGGAGTTGATCTCTCTGATCAAGTCCTCACGCCATATAACGCCATGCGCAAAACCCGGGCATGGTACAAAAAAGTTGCGGTCTACATGGTGCAGGTTGCCATGTACAACTCTTTTGTACTATCCCGAAGCGCTGGCAGCACAGGGACATTCCTCCAATTCTATGAGGCAGTCCTCAAAGACCTGATCTTTTCGGACCGGGAAAGAGCAGGCCGGAGTACCTCGGGAACTGGAGGCGCCCGGATCGTCCCTGGCCAACACTTTCCAGGTGTGGTCCCCCATACTGGAAAGAAGGGACGAACCCCAAAAAAGTGCAGAGTGTGTCACAAGAGGGGGATACGGAAGGACACCACAACTCAATGTGACACGTGCCCCGATCATCCGGGCCTCTGCATTATCGATTGCTTCAGGGAGTATCACACTTCCATGGAGTACTAAATTTTTATAATCCCCAACAGTTCACTAGAGAACATAAAACACTATGGCTCTCAGACTTTGGAGACACGAAAACAATTTTTCTTTCCCCAAAAAATATTAGTTTTAGTGCAGGCATCCTCAAACTGCGGCCCTCCAGATGTTGTAAAACTATAACTCCCAGCATGCCCAGACAACCTACAGCCATCATCAGAGCATGGTGGGAATTGTAGTTTTACATCATCTGGAGGGCCGCAGTTTTAGGATGCCTGCTTAGTGTCTCCAAAGTCTGAGAGCCATACATATTGGGCATCGTCGCGTGCGTAAAAGTCGTCGCTATAAAAATAACTTTTTACCAAACGCCTCGGATGAACGGTGTTAAAAATATAAAATAAAAACGGTGCCAAAACACCTATTTTTGGGCAAAATTTAAATTTAAATCCATTTTGCCGGTAATAAAGCAAGGGTTAACAGCCAAACAAAACTAAACATTTATTGCCCCAATTCTGTAGTTTGCAGAAACACCCCATATGTGGTCGTAAATGGCTATATAGCCGCACGGCAGGGCATAGAACGAAGGGAACTCCATATGGTTTCTGGAAGGCAGATTTTGATGGACAGTTTTTTTTTTTTACACCATGTCCCATTAGAAGCCCCCCCTGATGTAGCCTAGACTAGAAACTCCAAAAAAGTGACCCCATCTAAGAAACTACACCCCTCAAGGTATTCAAAAATTACTTTACAAACTATGTTAACCCTTTAGGTGTTCCACAAAACTAAATAGCGAATGTAGAAACAATTTTAGAATTACATTTTTTTGTTACATTGCCTCAAAAAAGAGTAATATAGAGCAACCAAAAATCTAATTTACCCCAAAAATTGTCCCAAAACAACAACCACCTTATCCCGTAGTTTCCTAGATGGGGTCACTTTTATGGAGTTTCTACTCTAGGGGTGCATCAGGGGGCTTGAAAGGGTACATGGTGTAAATAAACCAGTCCAGCAAAATCTGCCTTCCAAAAACCGTATGGCGTTCCCCTTCTTCTATGTCCTGCCGTTTAGCCAAACAGTAGTTTACGACCACATTTGGGGTGTTTTTGCAAACTACAGAATCAGGGCAACCCATTTTGAGTGTTGTTTGGCAGTTAACCCTTGTTTTACTCCTGGAAAAAATTGATTATATTGGAAAATTTTCCAAAAAATAGAAATTTCAAAATTGTTTCTCCATCTGCCATTAACTCTTGTGGAACACCTAAAGGGTTAACAAAGTTTGTAAACCCAGTTTTGAATACCTTGAGGGGTGTACTTTCTTAGATGGAGTCACTTTTTTGAAATTTCTATTCTAGGGGTGCAACAGGGGGCTTCAAATGGGACATGGTATAAACAAAACCAGTCCTGCAAAATCTGCCTTCCAAAACCCATATGGTGTTCCCCTCCTTCTATGTGCTACCGTTCGGCCAAACAGTAGTTTACGACCACATATGGGGTGTTTTTGCAAACTACAGAATCAGGGCAACCCATTTTGAGTGTTGTTTGGCAGTTAACCCTTGTTTTACTCCTGGAAAAAATTGATTATATTGGAAAATTTTCCAAAAAATAGAAATTTCAAAATTGTTTCTCCATCTGCCATTAACTCTTGTGGAACACCTAAAGGGTTAACAAAGTTTGTAAACCCAGTTTTGAATACCTTGAGGGGTGTACTTTCTTAGATGGAGTCACTTTTTTGAAATTTCTATTCTAGGGGTGCAACAGGGGGCTTCAAATGGGACATGGTATAAACAAAACCAGTCCTGCAAAATCTGCCTTCCAAAACCCATATGGTGTTCCCCTCCTTCTATGTGCTACCGTTCGGCCAAACAGTAGTTTACGACCACATATGGGGTGTTTTTGCAAACTAGAGAATCAGGGCAACCCATTTTGAGTGTTGTTTGGCAGTTAACCCTTGTTTTACTCCTGGAAAAAATTGATTATATTGGAAAATTTTCCAAAAAATAGAAATTTCAAAATTGTTTCTCCATCTGCCATTAACTCTTGTGGAACACCTAAAGGGTTAACAAAGTTTGTAAACCCAGTTTTGAATACCTTGAGGGGTGTACTTTCTTAGATGGAGTCACTTTTTTGAAATTTCTATTCTAGGGGTGCAACAGGGGGCTTCAAATGGGACATTGTATAAACAAAACCAGTCCTGCAAAATCTGCCTTCCAAAACCCATATGGTGTTCCCCTCCTTCTATGTGCTACCGTTCGGCCAAACAGTAGTTTACGACCACATATGGGGTGTTTTTGCAAACTACAGAATCAGGGCAACCCATTTTGAGTGTTGTTTGGCAGTTAACCCTTGTTTTACTCCTGGAAAAAAATGATTATATTGGAAAATTTTCCATAAAATAGAAATTTCAAAATTGTTTCTCCATCTGCCATTAACTCTTGTGGAACACCTAAAGGGTTAACAAAGTTTGTAAACCCAGTTTTGAATACCTTGAGGGGTGTACTTTCTTAGATGGAGTCACTTTTTTGAAATTTCTATTCTAGGGGTGCAACAGGGGGCTTCAAATGGGACATGGTATAAACAAAACCAGTCCTGCAAAATCTGCCTTCCAAAACCCATATGGTGTTCCCCTCCTTCTATGTGCTACCGTTCGGCCAAACAGTAGTTTACGACCACATATGGGGTGTTTTTGCAAACTACAGAATCAGGGCAACCCATTTTGAGTGTTGTTTGGCAGTTAACCCTTGTTTTACTCCTGGAAAAAATTGATTATATTGGAAAATTTTCCAAAAAATAGAAATTTCAAAATTGTTTCTCCATCTGCCATTAACTCTTGTGGAACACCTAAAGGGTTAACAAAGTTTGTAAACCCAGTTTTGAATACCTTGAGGGGTGTACTTTCTTAGATGGAGTCACTTTTTTGAAATTTCTATTCTAGGGGTGCAACAGGGGGCTTCAAATGGGACATGGTATAAACAAAACCAGTCCTGCAAAATCTGCCTTCCAAAACCCATATGGTGTTCCCCTCCTTCTATGTGCTACCGTTCGGCCAAACAGTAGTTTACGACCACATATGGGGTGTTTTTGCAAACTACAGAATCAGGGCAACCCATTTTGAGTGTTGTTTGGCAGTTAACCCTTGTTTTACTCCTGGAAAAAATTGATTATATTGGAAAATTTTCCAAAAAATAGAAATTTCAAAATTGTTTCTCCATCTGCCATTAACTCTTGTGGAACACCTAAAGGGTTAACAAAGTTTGTAAACCCAGTTTTGAATACCTTGAGGGGTGTACTTTCTTAGATGGAGTCACTTTTTTGAAATTTCTATTCTAGGGGTGCAACAGGGGGCTTCAAATGGGACATGGTATAAACAAAACCAGTCCTGCAAAATCTGCCTTCCAAAACCCATATGGTGTTCCCCTCCTTCTATGTGCTACCGTTCGGCCAAACAGTAGTTTACGACCACATATGGGGTGTTTTTGCAAACTACAGAATCAGGGCAACCCATTTTGAGTGTTGTTTGGCAGTTAACCCTTGTTTTACTCCTGGAAAAAATTGATTATATTGGAAAATTTTCCAAAAAATAGAAATTTCAAAATTGTTTCTCCATCTGCCATTAACTCTTGTGGAACACCTAAAGGGTTAACAAAGTTTGTAAACCCAGTTTTGAATACCTTGAGGGGTGTACTTTCTTAGATGGAGTCACTTTTTTGAAATTTCTATTCTAGGGGTGCAACAGGGGGCTTCAAATGGGACATGGTATAAACAAAACCAGTCCTGCAAAATCTGCCTTCCAAAACCCATATGGTGTTCCCCTCCTTCTATGTGCTACCGTTCGGCCAAACAGTAGTTTACGACCACATATGGGGTGTTTTTGCAAACTACAGAATCAGGGCAACCCATTTTGAGTGTTGTTTGGCAGTTAACCCTTGTTTTACTCCTGGAAAAAATTGATTATATTGGAAAATTTTCCAAAAAATAGAAATTTCAAAATTGTTTCTCCATCTGCCATTAACTCTTGTGGAACACCTAAAGGGTTAACAAAGTTTGTAAACCCAGTTTTGAATACCTTGAGGGGTGTACTTTCTTAGATGGAGTCACTTTTTTGAAATTTCTATTCTAGGGGTGCAACAGGGGGCTTCAAATGGGACATGGTATAAACAAAACCAGTCCTGCAAAATCTGCCTTCCAAAACCCATATGGTGTTCCCCTCCTTCTATGTGCTACCGTTCGGCCAAACAGTAGTTTACGACCACATATGGGGTGTTTTTGCAAACTAGAGAATCAGGGCAACCCATTTTGAGTGTTGTTTGGCAGTTAACCCTTGTTTTACTCCTGGAAAAAATTGATTATATTGGAAAATTTTCCAAAAAATAGAAATTTCAAAATTGTTTCTCCATCTGCCATTAACTCTTGTGGAACACCTAAAGGGTTAACAAAGTTTGTAAACCCAGTTTTGAATACCTTGAGGGGTGTACTTTCTTAGATGGAGTCACTTTTTTGAAATTTCTATTCTAGGGGTGCAACAGGGGGCTTCAAATGGGACATGGTATAAACAAAACCAGTCCTGCAAAATCTGCCTTCCAAAACCCATATGGTGTTCCCCTCCTTCTATGTGCTACCGTTCGGCCAAACAGTAGTTTACGACCACATATGGGGTGTTTTTGCAAACTACAGAATCAGGGCAACCCATTTTGAGTGTTGTTTGGCAGTTAACCCTTGTTTTACTCCTGGAAAAAAATGATTATATTGGAAAATTTTCCATAAAATAGAAATTTCAAAATTGTTTCTCCATCTGCCATTAACTCTTGTGGAACACCTAAAGGGTTAACAAAGTTTGTAAACCCAGTTTTGAATACCTTGAGGGGTGTACTTTCTTAGATGGAGTCACTTTTTTGAAATTTCTATTCTAGGGGTGCAACAGGGGGCTTCAAATGGGACATGGTATAAACAAAACCAGTCCTGCAAAATCTGCCTTCCAAAACCCATATGGTGTTCCCCTCCTTCTATGTGCTACCGTTCGGCCAAACAGTAGTTTACGACCACATATGGGGTGTTTTTGCAAACTACAGAATCAGGGCAACCCATTTTGAGTGTTGTTTGGCAGTTAACCCTTGTTTTACTCCTGGAAAAAATTGATTATATTGGAAAATTTTCCAAAAAATAGAAATTTCAAAATTGTTTCTCCATCTGCCATTAACTCTTGTGGAACACCTAAAGGGTTAACAAAGTTTGTAAACCCAGTTTTGAATACCTTGAGGGGTGTACTTTCTTAGATGGAGTCACTTTTTTGAAATTTCTATTCTAGGGGTGCAACAGGGGGCTTCAAATGGGACATGGTATAAACAAAACCAGTCCTGCAAAATCTGCCTTCCAAAACCCATATGGTGTTCCCCTCCTTCTATGTGCTACCGTTCGGCCAAACAGTAGTTTACGACCACATATGGGGTGTTTTTGCAAAGTACAGAATCAGGGCAACCCATTTTGAGTGTTGTTTGGCAGTTAACCCTTGTTTTACTCCTGGAAAAAATTGATTATATTGGAAAATTTTCCAAAAAATAGAAATTTCAAAATTGTTTCTCCATCTGCCATTAACTCTTGTGGAACACCTAAAGGGTTAACAAAGTTTGTAAACCCAGTTTTGAATACCTTGAGGGGTGTACTTTCTTAGATGGAGTCACTTTTTTGAAATTTCTATTCTAGGGGTGCAACAGGGGGCTTCAAATGGGACATGGTATAAACAAAACCAGTCCTGCAAAATCTGCCTTCCAAAACCCATATGGTGTTCCCCTCCTTCTATGTGCTACCGTTCGGCCAAACAGTAGTTTACGACCACATATGGGGTGTTTTTGCAAACTACAGAATCAGGGCAACCCATTTTGAGTGTTGTTTGGCAGTTAACCCTTGTTTTACTCCTGGAAAAAATTGATTATATTGGAAAATTTTCCAAAAAATAGAAATTTCAAAATTGTTTCTCCATCTGCCATTAACTCTTGTGGAACACCTAAAGGGTTAACAAAGTTTGTAAACCCAGTTTTGAATACCTTGAGGGGTGTACTTTCTTAGATGGAGTCACTTTTTTGAAATTTCTATTCTAGGGGTGCAACAGGGGGCTTCAAATGGGACATGGTATAAACAAAACCAGTCCTGCAAAATCTGCCTTCCAAAACCCATATGGTGTTCCCCTCCTTCTATGTGCTACCGTTCGGCCAAACAGTAGTTTACGACCACATATGGGGTGTTTTTGCAAACTACAGAATCAGGGCAACCCATTTTGAGTGTTGTTTGGCAGTTAACCCTTGTTTTACTCCTGGAAAAAATTGATTATATTGGAAAATTTTCCAAAAAATAGAAATTTCAAAATTGTTTCTCCATCTGCCATTAACTCTTGTGGAACACCTAAAGGGTTAACAAAGTTTGTAAACCCAGTTTTGAATACCTTGAGGGGTGTACTTTCTTAGATGGAGTCACTTTTTTGAAATTTCTATTCTAGGGGTGCAACAGGGGGCTTCAAATGGGACATGGTATAAACAAAACCAGTCCTGCAAAATCTGCCTTCCAAAACCCATATGGTGTTCCCCTCCTTCTATGTGCTACCGTTCGGCCAAACAGTAGTTTACGACCACATATGGGGTGTTTCTGCAAACTACAGAATCAGGGCAACCCATTTTGAGTGTTGTTTGGCAGTTAACCCTTGTTTTACTCCTGGAAAAAATTGATTATATTGGAAAATTTTCCAAAAAATAGAAATTTCAAAATTGTTTCTCCATCTGCCATCAACTCTTGTGGAAGACCTAAAGGGTTAATAAAGTTTGAAAAAACAGTTTTGAATACCTTGAGGGGTGTAGTTT